>NW_027070197.1:67823-96254 GCF_002906115.3 Quercus suber
CATGGTTCCCCATATATATATATATATATATATAAAATAAATGTGTCAACTTTGCACAATTTTACCTAAAAATTAGTCGCATAATAAATAAGATTTCACATCTACTCTCAGAATTTGGGTCACTACTGTCAAAAATGAAATTGAGCCCACTCTTATCAAAAAAAAAAAAAAATTTTGAGCCCACTCAGACCCTTATCTAAAAAACGACAACGTTTTCTGCACATCTTTGAAAAGCGGAGACTTGCATTTTTTATTTTTTTTCTGTCTGTGATTTTGCAAAGGAATTCGATCTCTGTTCCAGCCATCTCTCTGGTATTGTCTTTTTTTCTCTCAATGAATTAAAATTCTTAACTTATTAGTTCAAATTTGTGTTATAGGAATGTTATATACAGTATACTTAATATCAATCTATATTGTTTTGGGCTTTTAGATCAAAAACCCTAGTTTACATGTCCTTTTTTATCAATTAGGTCACTTTCCTATTAAAGGGTTCGAATTTTTTCGAACCCAGATCTTCATTTCTGATTCAGAACACGAATTTTGGGATTTTGGTGGCACTGGGTTTGTTGATTTCGTAATTGGGATATGAATCGTGAGCTTTTTATGTAGTTGGGAATTCTGATTCTTTTAAACTGTGAATTTTGTTGGGATTGAATATTTGGCGATTTTGGTGAACTGGGTTTTGTTGGATTGGAGCAGGAATTTTGATACTCACCTTGTTGGGATTATGAATTTTTGTTTCTGGATGTTTTGGAATTGAAATTTTGGTGTTGGAGTTAGAACCGAAGTGTGTTTTTTGACAATGGAGGGTAATAAGGATGAAGCATTGAGATGTGTTCGTATTGCTGAAGAAGCAATTGTGTCTGGTGATAAAGAGCGTGCTCTGAAATTTATTAAGATTGCGCAACGCTTAAACCAGAATTTGCAAGCAGATGAGCTTTTGGCTGCGTGTGAGAAGCTTGATTCGGGTTCTCCTGTGTCTCCTGTGGATAAAAAAGTTGTCACTGAGGATAAGAGTGAGTTTGGTCCGGCAAAATCTGATGAGGGATTAAATGGGGAGCGCAGTTATACTGAAGAACATGTTGAATTGATTAGGCAGATTAAGAGGAATAAGGATTATTATGATATTCTTGGTGTGGAAAAGAATTGTGCGGTTGAGGAGATTAGGAGGGCATATAGGAAGTTGTCATTGAAAGTTCATCCTGATAAGAATAAGGCTCCTGGTTCTGAAGAGGCATTTAAGAAAGTATGCAAAGCATTCAAGTGTTTAAGTGAAAGTGATTCAAGGAGACAGTATGATCAGACGGGTTTGGTTGAGGAATTTGAGCACAACCAGCAATACAATGTTAGGCGGAGAAGGAGGAGAACGGCACATGACTTGTTTGATGACGATATTGATCCTGATGAGATATTCAGGGCTTTTTTTGGTCAGGGAGACATGTTTCGAGGAAGCCGTGTTTATAGGACCAGAGGAATGGATGGTCATCAGAGGGAGAATTTGCACCGAGGACCTAATTTTTTTATCCTCCTTCAATTATTGCCTTTTCTGATCATTTTCTTGCTTGCATATCTGCCCTTTTCCGAGCCCGACTATTCTTTGCATAAGAATTACTCTTACCAGATTCCTAAGATGACTGAAAAACATGAAGTGGAATTTTTTGTCAAATCATCAGCATTTGAGAATAAATATCCTCTTGGAAGTCCTGCCCGAGATAACATTGAGGACAATGTGATCAGGGATTACAAAACTATGCTTGGCCGCTACTGTCACATAGAGCTCCAGAGGCATCATTGGAATAGAAATCTGCCAATTCCTCACTGTGATAAGCTACGTAACTTTGGAGTAGCATGAAGGTAACCTAAAGTGCTCTCTTTTCTGGGTGACAGATGGTTATATACTTATATTGTTATTAGTTCTGTGTTGTCAACTATACATGTCTTGAATTTGCTAAATTGTGGTGACTTTTTTCAACATTATCTGCACGAAGGGGACGTATGCTTTCTGCTGTTGTATTGACAGCATGACTAAATTTATTCCCATATGGACAGCATAACTAAATTTACTTGACAGACATAGAATTATTTTAGAATTGATGTTCTCTTGAGTCAGATTTCTTTCCTATAATTTTGTTTTATTTATTTTTTTCTTTTTCTTTTTCTTTTTCTTTTTCCTATCATACATAATACACCTTCCAGTCTTCCACCTATGACTATTGACTCAAACATAGGTTTTTGAAAATAAATAAAACTTGATAGGCACTATTTTATGCCATGCTTCACATTCACATTTTCACTTCATCCATTACCTTAATTTATCGGCAATGGCTGCCTCTTTCTACCCTGATTTGTGCATAATCAAATCCAAGATAAAAATGGCTAATATTGTGATTCTCCATAACATATTTAATAGCCATTCTCAACCTAAATCATTTAGATACTAAGGTCTCTGTTGATTGTCTAAACATGGAACTGATCTAGTTTTATTAACTAAAATTATGTTGTTAATGAAGTAATTATGCCATGGAGCTTGTTCTCCTTGGTGCTTGATATTAACCCTGATGAATTAATACATCAAGGATCATTGTGAATTCTTAACAAGTTTGAGTTACATGGTTTTCTGTCACTTAAGATTGCATTATGCATTTGTTAAATTTTCTTGTCAATTTGGATGGTAAAATATTCTGCAAAAGTTGCATCTCTCTCTACACTGGTGTCAACAAATGGTGAATCTCCTGTGTGCTTGTAGGTATGATGATGTACCAGTTGAAATAATGCTTCCATCTGTTTTCTAATGATTAGGATATGTTGGTAAAATCTGGGAGAGTGCTTCAATGATAGTTTATGATGATGAGCCTGAACTCAATAGTAATGGTTGGTGGATGTGGCTGATCGTGGGGTTGTATTCCATGGATGTTACTGAGATTTCCTTCTTTATTTGAAGACCACTGTTTGGTCATGAATCAGTTTGCCAAGTGGTCCGGGATTGTTATTTATGAGGATTTTCAATACCCTTATCATGTCATGAAACTATGCTCTTCAGGAAATGTGATACAGTAGTGCAATATAAAAATTGTACACTCCTAGTAGACTGAGAATGGTTATAAAGAATAATGGAAGTCAAACAAGTTTTTTTTTTTTTTTTTTTTTTTTTTTTTTTTTTTTTTTTTGATTATAAACATTTGATAGGCGTGCAGATATGCCCAAAACCTATGCATAGGCTTTCCTGAGCTTTTTGACATCTAAAATTTCTGTCTTGACTCTTGTGGTTTAGCATTCTATTGAATCTATACAGAAGATTCCTTCATGGAAATAATGACATGGAAACCATAATTCATCGCAGTAGATGCTCTTCACAAGAACTTTCATGGAGAGAGGCTGGGTAATTAAGCAGAGGCCCATGAACTGAGTTTGACAATACAGGATTGACCCTAAGTTTCTTTGGCTTGGTTTAACTATTTAAGTTCTTTTTTTTTTCTTTTTTCTTTTTCTTTTCTTTTTCTTTTTTTTTTTGGCTGAATGGTTTAACCATTTAAGTTAACAACTCTTAAAACAGATGGTATATGTCTAACTATTTAAGTTACAACTCTTAAAACATACAGTATATGTCAGTTGTGTCAACTTATCTTTAACAAAGGTGTTAAGGATCAAATCTTGCCTACACAAAAAAATGAAGGGTTTAAGGTAAGGGAGATGATCATTTCTTATTGTGTATTCCATAAGTCCAACATATCTTTAACAGTTTATTCGGGATTGAATTGAAGGTTTTGAGGAAAGGAAGGATACTATCCTTTATTGTGTGTCCATATGTAGTATGTACAATTGACCTCTAGACTCTAGTAGACCAAAAATGATAATCTTAAGAGATGCTCACAAATAAATAAATAAATAAATAAATAAAGAATATAATCTTAAGAGAGAGAGTATAGCCCAACATGCCTTGAAAGTAATCACATTTACTAATCATCTGTGAGATTGTAAGCTATACACTCTTAATTAGTTTGAATTCTATGGACTTTATGCATATTAGTGGATGTTCCTTATTTTGTTGACAATTGATCACTTTTCAAGAAGTTTGTCTTAGCGCAACAAGATACAAGAAACTTAGAAACACAAAATATTACCTATGTTACCTTGCAAGTCATTATTTGGGTCTTCAAATCAATTAAAAAAAAAAATCTTATTTTTAGACTGATAATTATTGATTCCACATAATTCTTACTCACATGATAACATCTACAGTAAATTTTAACATGTGATTAAAAAGATACTCGAAAGAGAGTGAAAACAAATATCAATTTTAATTATCATAATTGGTAATGTCTCACACGATTAAATGAAATACTTAGGTTTGAATTTCGTTTAGACCAAGAAAAACATATTGGTATCTTTTTTTTTTCTTTTTTCTTTTTTGTCTTGATTTAATAGTAAAGAACAATCATTATAAAGTAGATATCATAAGCTAAAAAAAAAAAAAAATTCGAATTAAAACAATTAAGTCTATAAAGAAAAATATTTTCTTTTCCTTTTCCTTACCCTTAAGATCCAGACTTTTCCATTTTTGTTTACTTGGTTTCATACACTGTTTCAAAAAGTCTAGAGGCACGTAAAATTTATTCAAAAAAGCATCGAATCATTTTGTTGTTGTATTGTAGTGGGACTAAAGTAGACTAAATGGCATTCTCAAAAAAAAAAAAAAAAAAAAAAAAAAAAAAAAAAAGGAGAGTAGACTGAATGGTGTTTTCAAAAAAAAAAGTAGACTGAATGGTAAAGGAATTTTGATTTTTTCGGTGGCTGGATTGAGATTTAATGGAAGAAGAAGAAAATGTTTTAAATACTTTCTTAAATTTTTTGTATTTAATCTGTAGGGACTCAATTTGGAAAAGCCTTTAAAAATAAAAAGGAAATGTGGTCCAACAAGCCCAAATAATAAATTTTTAGAAAGTAAGCGAAAGAATTAGCTCTATTCGATAGGAAAAACCCTCTTGTACAGCTAGAAGTCCTCTATAATGTCATCCCCTTTCACGTTATGTACCACATTCCTCCCTTACTTTCACCGTACACGTGTAGGTTCTATCTTGGAAACTCCTTTCTGTCCCATCTACCCACCCTAGAATCTCCAACTAGCAACCATAAGGCTGCTTGATCACTGTTCGGGGATCACCTCCACATTAATGCGGCTAGAGAGTTAGCTGGGAAGCATTTAATGTGGAGGTAGCAGCGTCAGAAGATATTTGTTCCTCCACTATCCCATATCCGTTTCTCAATTACAATATAACCTTGTGGACTATCCAGGGTAACAAGATAGTTACATCTACCTCAGACTATCGTTCCGAGGTGAACCTTCTCCTCGGACACATTTTGAATTTTCATTTGCAATCATCAGCTCTTCTTCTTATATTATTCGTACCATGCCCTTATCAAATCATCCTCGAACGAATTGCTATCCTCGGATTGGGCCACTGGCCCGCAGGCCCAATTCCTACAAACTTACCAATACCTCCTTGTATAGCTGGCCCCACATAATCAATTGATAGAAGAAAAAAGTTAATTTGGAATTCAATTACTCTAATACGATACCGTATAGTACACCAATCTCGATCCCCCTACTAAACTCATTCTATCTAGAGGGGTGGGAAGAAAAAAGAAAAGAACGATGAAAGTGAAAGAGAAGAAAACAAAAAGAAATGAGGGGAGAAAATGTTTCCCTATGTGTGTTTACTGTTTAGAGGTAAAAAAATGAGAAGAAAAGAAATAACGGAAAATAAATAAAATATTTAAAAATTAGTTTATTATTTTATCTTTATAAATTAGAAATTAATATTTAATTATGAGAACATTAAAAAAAATTAAAAAAAATTAACTTTCTAAAAATTATAAAACTAATTGGCAAAAATGCAAATAAATTTCACATTTTTTCATTTCAGTCTTTTAACTTTCAGTTTTGTCATTTCAATACTCTAACTTTCAATTTTGTCAATGTAGAACTTCATTACAACTCAGTTAGTAGCTGCCGTTAGAACTCCTGAAACAACGCTCTTTTGCTTCTTTTTTTCTTTTTTTTTTTAATTCGGAATTAAAAGAAAATAAGAAAAATCTGGAAAAAAAATTGAAAAACACCCAAATTCCTAATCCTGTAAATTTGGGGATAATGGGTTAGTTTGAGAGAGAGAGAGAGAGAGAGAGAGAGAGAGAGACTAAGTTGAGGACTGAGTCCCTCGTCGTACCTCACCATCTTATCACTAGTACCACCACCATCGCTCGTTGCTCTGCTCGCCATGTAAACCACCACCACCCTTATTGCTCTACCTTGCCTTACCGTAGCACCTCCTCGTCTGTCCTCTGCTTCTTTTATATATATATATATTTATATTTATATTTAGCTTGGCAACCAACAAAGTAACTTCCTGTTTGAGAATAAGTAACTTGAGCAACTTCAAGAAACCCAAGTAGCTTCTCTGATTTGTATGGTTTAGGTGTTCTTCAGATCTTTGTTTTGATATCAGGGGAAAGGTAATTTTGATTTTGATTTTTTTTTTTTAAATGCAAAACGGCATCGTTTTAGGAGTTCTAACGGCAACCATTAATTTGAGTTGTAATAGAGTCCTGTATTTAAAAAAATTGAAAGTTAGAGGACTGAAATGATAAAACTGAAAGTTAGAGGATTGAAATGAAAAAACGTAAAAGTTAGGGTCAGTTTTGCATTTTTTTCTTAACTAATTTTATGAATTAATTAAATATTGCCGTCTCTTCAAGTTTTTTTTTTTATTTTTTTTATTTTTATTTTTATTTTTTCGCTTAATGTATGTTTGGATAATGCTGAAAAACACTTTTCAGCTTCGTCTCACGTTTTTCAGTGGGTCTCATGCACTGTTCACAGGACTCACAAATAATTTTTTCAGCAAAAATAACTTTAAAACTGAGTTCTACGGTATTATTTACATATTTAAAAATTATTTTGTTATAGTATTTTCAATTTTTAGTTTTCAATTTTCAGTAATAAACGATATTCAAATACATCTTAACATATATTTTTTTCGAATTCTAAAACTTGTACACCTGTCTGCCCTACCAAACAAAAGCCTAGTAGTGTGAGTTAGTATATCAACCTCCAAATGACACGCGGATGCCTGATACAAGAGAAGAGAGACCGATCACTGATGTCATGTGAAAGAGAAAATGCAAAGTGTTTTAGATGTATGTATCTTCACACTTGCATAAGTGTGGAGCCCACTTTCCAGGTCAGGACCCAGGGGTGATATATTTTTCATATTTTAATTATGTGAAGCCATGGAAATATGAGTCATTCTCATGCCTCGTGGGAAGTGCTTCAGTTTGCTCGAGAGTCATAACTCAGAACTGCTCCCACCGTGACACCTTTCACTTTTGTCATTTTACTACCCAAAGAATCAAATCTCTGCTTTGCTTAACAACTAAAAAAAATAGAATCAAATCTCTGCAGATCCCATTTTAACAGCAACATTTTTTTTTCTCGGATGAATAGAGAAATTGGATTGACTGCGACTTTTCCCTCTTTCTCGAAAAAAAAAAGTACCCTTTCCTCACCACTGATGGCATGACATGATACAACAAAAAGAGGAGAAAGGAACATTTTTCCTATAGTTTTTTCATACATCAAGGCTAAAACAATAAGTTGTTAATTATAGAGTAAATTAAAATTTATTTATTTGTGATTTAAAATTTGACATTTTACCTACTTGAAACTAGTTTAGTTAGAATTCCGTAACTCACTTCTATTAAAAATAGGGCTTAATATGTAATTTCGTTCCACTTTTTTGTCTTTATATTCTCAAAACACTTGCATCATGAGATCCTCAGGTAGATAAAATGTTGAATTTCAAATCGTAGGTACGTAACTTAAATTTTAAGCAAACAACAGGTGAGTAAGTTATAATTTGCCCTTAAGTATAAGTATTCACTCAATCTCACCCAAAAAAAAAAAAAAACAAAACAAAACAAAACATAGATGTTAATACATGATAAAAAATAAAAATAGTATCTATCAATGATATATTCATCTGAAAGTTTTGTTATTCTAATTATATTTTAACACCTTATAACATGTTATAAAATTGAGTACATGGGTTATTGATACTAAAAACACAATTTTTGGCAAGTGAAGAGGAATATTGACAAATTATAATTAATACAACATCATTTTTTATATAATTTTTTTATACACAATTTGTCACCTTAATAATTAGTATAGTGGCCTTAACAACTTAGACTTATTATTTTCCACAATGTCCATTACATTAACGAGTCAATATTGATTATTTTTGAAAGGTAACAACATTGCTTTCACATTATTTTATTGCTAGTGTGTTTTTTTTCTCATATTCCAATCACTACAAATTATAATAACAGTTTTGAAGATTTATTAATTTGATATTCTTAGTTTTATTTTTATTTTTTATAGTAAAACCTTCTTCAATCAAGTTAAAACAGAACGCAGGAAGGGGGGAAAAAAAGTAAAATTTTGTTTAGGAGTGTTTTGAGCGGTAATATAAATTTTCGGACAAAGAAGTTTGAATACATTTTATTTTTTAAAATTGTATTAACTTTACATATAAAACAAAAATTATTAATAAATTTATTTTCACTGTTATTAACGCGACACTAACGACATTTATTATCAAATTTTAATATTTCATTAAAAAATATTGATGTATTCACTCCACAGTCTACATTAGTACGGTGACATTATTTCTGGCTTTGAGTGGTCGCTATTTCTCACTGTTTTCCCTCAACTACTTCTGTACTAACTACTACAACTATTTACACTCTCAACAGTTTCAGAAAGAAAGTTCAGAGTGTGTATGGTTTGGGTGGTTGCCCCCTCTCTCTTAACCCAATGATTTCTATCAACTTCGCCCATCAAATCGACCACGCATGACCCTTTTCTCCTAAACCCTAAACCCAAAGATCAATATCAAAACTACTACAACTATTTAATTATTTATTTTTTTAAAAAGTAAATGATTTATATATATATATATATATATTTCTATATTAGAGTAGTTTTGTTTTGGTGGACTGATTACATATTTAATTATTATTTACATCAAAATTCAGCGAAATAAGGTGGGGCCACGTGGAAGCGTGAGCGAAAAACCAACAAAAGCGGTAAAGGAGCGTCAATAAACGACAAAAAGCAATGAGAAAGAGAGAGAGAGTCACAGCTACCACTGCGCCACCAGCACCGACAGTGGCTCCGCTGAACACCACATGTCATTTCACACTCAGCCCCGTACGTAACTTTATGTACAAATTCAAATTAACAAGACAGTAATGCCCTTCACTCATAATTTTTTTTTTTTTTTTTTTTTTTTTTTTTTTTTTTTTTAATTCAGAATTAAAAGAAAATAAGAAAAATCTGGGAAAAAAAAATTTGAAAAACACCCAAATTCCTAATCGTGTAAATTTGGGGATAATGGGTCAGTTTGAGAGAGAGAGAGAGAGAGAGAGAGAGAGAGACTGAGTTGAGGACTGAGTCCCTCGTTGTACCTCACCATCTTATCACTAGTACCACCACCATCGCTCGTTGCTCTTCTGGCCATGTAAACCACCACCACCCTCATTGCTCTACCTTGCCTTACCGTAGCACCTCCTCGCCTGTCCTCTGCTTCTTATATATATATATATTTAGCTTGGCAGCCAACAAAGTAACTTCCTGTTTGAGAATAAGTAACCTGAGCAACTTCAAGAAACCCAAGTAGCTTCTTTGATTTGTATGGTTTAGGTGTTCTTCAGATCTTTGTTTTGATATCAGGGGAAGGGTAATTTTGATTTTTTCTTTTTTTTTTTTTTTAAATGCAAAACGGCATCGTTTTAGGAGTTCTAATGGCAACCACTAATTGAGTTGTAATAGAGTTCTGTATTGAAAAAAATTGAAAGTTAGAGGACTGAAATGACAAAACTGAAAGTTAGAGGATTGAAATGAAAAAAAACGTAAAAGTTAGGGTCAGTTTTGCATTTTTTCTTAACTAATTTTATGAATTAAGTTTTTTTTTTTCTTTTTTTTATTTTTTTTTTTATTTTTTCTCTTAGTGTATGTTTGGATAATGCTGAAAAACACTTTTCAGCTTCGTCTCACGTTTTTCAGTGGGTCTCATGTACTGTTCACAGGACTCACAAATAATTTTTTCTGCAAAAATAACTTTAAAACTGAGTTCTACGGTATTATTTACATATTTAAAAATTATTTTGTTATAGTATTTTTAATTTTTAGTTTTCAATTTTTAGTAATAAATGATATTCAAATACATCTTAATATGTATTTTTTTCGAATTCTAAAACTTGTACCCCTGTCTGCCCTTCCAAACAAAAGCCTAGTAGTGTGAGTTAGTATATCAACCTCCATATGACACGCGGATGCCTGATACAAGAGAAGAGAGACCGATCACTGATGTCATGTGAAAGAGAAAATGCAAAGTGTTTTAGGTGTATGTATCTTCACACTTGCATAAGTGTGGAGCCCACTTTCCAGGTCAGGACCCGGGGGTGATATATTTTTCATATTTTAATTATGTGAAGCCATGGAAATATGAGTCATTCTCATGCCTCGTGGGAAGTGCTTCAGTTTGCTTGAGAGTCATAACTCAGAACTGCTCCCACCGTGACACCTTTCACTTTTGTCATTTTACTACCCAAAGAATCAAATCTCTGCTTTGCTTAACAACTATAAAAAATAGAATCAAATCTCTGCAGATCCCATTTTAACAGCAACATTTTTTTTTCTCGGATGAATAGAGAAATTGGATTGACTGCGACTTTTCCCTCTTTCTCGAAAAAAAAAAACAAGTACCCTTTCCTCACCACTGATGACATGACATGACACAACAAAAAGAGGAGGGAAGGAACATTTTTCCTATAGTTTTTTCATACATCAAGGCTAAAACAATAAGTTGTTAATTATAGAATAAATTAAAATTTATTTATTTGTGATTTAAAATTTGACACTTTACTTATGTGAGACTAGTTTCGTTAGAATTTCGTAACTTACTTCTATTAAAAACAAGATTTAATATGTAATTTTGCTCTACTTTTTTGTCTTTATATTCTCAAAACACTTGCATCATGAGATCCTCAGGTAGATAAAGTGTTGAATTTCAAATCGTAAGTACGTAACTTAAATTTCAAGCAAACAACAGGTGAGTAAGTTATAATTTGCCCTTAAGTATAAGTATTCACTCAATCTCACCCAAAACAAAAAAAAACAAAACAAAACATAGATGTTAATACATGATAAAAAATAAAAATAGTATCTATCAATGATATATTCATCTGAAAGTTTTGTTATTCTAATTATATTTTAACACCTTATAACATGTTATAAAATTGAGTATATGGGTTATTGATACTAAAAACACAATTTTTGGCAAGTGAAGAGTAATATCGACATATTATAATTGTAGGGTCAGTTTTTGTAGCCTAAGCCCAAAAAAGATTTGTTATAGGCCCAACGAACCCAAAACAATAAATTTGTAAAGAGTGGGTTGAAGGTTTAGGCGCCGACCGGCATCTTAGAAGCCTGAACATCTTTTCTTTTATTGAAGAAACACTTGGAACAATTTACAACTAGGAGGTGCTCCTCGGCCCATGGCCGAGGAGGCTTTGTTCCTCCCTTCACTCCAAAAAAAACCCCCCCACTACATTTTGCTTGTCTCTCTTATATACTACTCTCTTCCTCTTCCTGTTGATCGTTCATTGGCCTCTCCTCTGGCCGCCTGTCCCATCAGAGGTCGTATCTGTGCTCAAGTGGTTCACCCTGATCGATGTAGCCCTGCCCGGGGGTTGCATCCCCATTAATGCGGCCAGAAGGGTTAGGTGAACGTATTAAGTGCTGGGGTGACAACTGGCTCTGGGTCTGTCCCCCCTCCCCTATAGTTATCCTTAGTGTGCCGAGGACGATGGGATCCTCAGCGCAGATCCAAAGAAGGGTTTGCTCCCCAAATTGGCCTTGGGTAGTCATCCCTCCTCGGACTGGGCCATTTAGGCCTGGCTTGGAGTGGGTCGTGGCTGTACGATTTTCTGGCCCCACAATAGCCCCTCAAAATCTTGCTGCACGCATCCTTGGGCGGGAAGGAGGATTTTGACATCCTCGGCCTCATCCCCCCCCACCCCTCATTAGTGCTGGGGCCCATTCACCTGCCAAGGGCACGTCGCTGACGCTTCGGAGCACGTAACGTGTCCATCATTAAATCCAGGCAGCTCTGTGCTTCCCACGTCCAAGAAGGAGTTATCCATCCAACGGCGGAGATTCGTCTGGCATTCATGAGCGAGAAAACCCGCATGGCTCCTCGATCTGGGGTATAAATACCCGTACGAACCGCTTCTTCCTGTTCCTCATTTGTAATCGAGGATATTCGTGCACCCTTCCCGAGTTCAGACACCCCCTTACTAGCACATCCAGCACAAAAGCCTGTCCGAGGAGCCCTTTCTCTTTCCTGTAAGTCGCTCTCTCTTTGGCCCCTCTTTCTCGTTACCCTTATTTCTTCTTCGCCTGTTCTTTCTTAGTTCTTTTAGGCGTCCATTGGGATGGGTAGGTTTAAGAAATACGTTGATACTGAGGAGGCGATGGAGAAATTCATCACCGACTATAAAATTCCCGGCAATGTGAATCTGAGACATTGTGAGGATGGGGAGTGGCGCATATATAGGCAGGAAGGCGAGGTGGTAATTCCCGTAGTCGCCTTCCTTGAAGGGGGGATGACGATCCCCATGGGGCCGGTGATGAAGGATTACCTCATGCACTTTCGGTTGGCCCCCACCCAGTGTGGGATAAATGTTTTTAGAATTCTGGGCTGTGTGGACTCCCTGAATGAGAAGATGGGGCTGAGGTTGACCCACCATGACGTGAACTGGTGTTACAATCTTCAGCTTCTTAAGGGCCATTCGTATTACTTGAAAACGAGGGACGACAGGGTGCGGCTCATTCAGTGCCTCCCCGAGTCCAGCAAGGGGTTCTATGAGGATTTCCTCATTGTGTCGGGGGAATGGCATGATGGCCTTCACTGCCCAACAACAGAGGGCACACCAGGTGAGGCAGTGGGAGACAGATACGGTTTCAAGCTCTCGTCTCTTTTCTTCACCCCCCTTTCTTTTTTACTAACGTCCTGGTACTTTCCGTTTCCAGACCCGCACGCCTTCCAGCGTCACTTCCATCTGATCAACCGGGAAGACTTGCAAAAGGTATTGAGGGCGCCGGTGTACATAAACGAGGACGACAACCAGGTTAGGGCCGCCCACATAATTTTGGGTTATACACCTACCCAGAAATCGTTCCCGGTTCCGAAGCACGTCATCCTCGCCAACGATCCTCGGCTCCAGAGGATTACTGTGACCGATGACGGATTTTCGTTTCCCGAGGGGCCCTCTGACCAGGAAACTGTCACATTAGTCGTCCCCTCCTCTTCCCAACTGTTTGCCGAGGCTGCCGAGGGAGCTCCAGAGGGGGAAGGGGACGCTTTGAGGTTTTCACTCATCTTGATCAGTCCGAGGATCCTCTCGGGGACTTGGGTGATCCCAATTTGAGCGAAGCAGACCTCCTTGTTTCAGAAACCCCTCCTCGGCCGTCAATGGGTTACAAGAGGAAACCCACCACCAAGTTGTTGGACCTGCTTGACGGCCAGCCGGGGGAGTCCCAACGAAAAACTCCTACTCCTCCTTCGAAGGCTAAGTTGACTTCCGCTCGGCAAAAGCTTCCTCCTTCTCCTTCTCAGACGCGCTCGCCCTCTGGGTCCATGTCTGCTGGTCCTAAGAAGAAGAAGGATAAGGGTAAAAGGATCGTGAGGGATAGGGCAGTGTCCTCATAGGAGGAGGACACTGCTCTGCGGCCATCCAAGCAGCTTAAGATAGGCGGAAGGAGTCCGGATAGGCAGGTCGCCGACATCACCTCGTTCGGGGCTGACACCTGGCTCCCAGCCCCGATGCTCCGCGGGGAGCCATTGAGGGATAACGCCTCTCTTAGGGATTTCAACGAGGGCGAGGGTACGCGCGTGGCAGACGCATTGGAGAGGAGCTTGCTGCTCCCAGTAGACATGACTGAGCTTGACTCATTGACGAGCGAGCAGGTCTTCCTCAGCCTTAAGTGATATGTCGGGATGGTAAGGGCTAACCTCAATTCTTTTCCCGCTCTTTTCCTTTTATGGGGCTCATCGCACATTGGTCATTTTGACAGGCCGTCCAAGCTATCTTTGCGTTGGAGGGGGCGGCAAACGACTAGAAGGAGGTCCTTAGAAAGGAGCGCGACTGGCGATACTAGGCCACCAATACCCTGAAAAATTCTGAAGCTGACCTCGTCAAGGCTCGACAGGCTCTGAAGGAGGTGACCAGTGAGCGGGATAATGCGCTGTCTGGTCTTAAGGGCGCCCAGACCCAGGCCACGGAGCAAACGGGGCGCCTGCGCGAGGCGGAGGAACAATTGCAGATCGCGAGGGATCTGATTACTGACCTGCGGGCTGACGTGGCTAAGGCCGAGGAGAATCAGAGGGCAGCGGAGTGGGCTAGGGACCAGGCCCTGCGGGCCAAGGACGAGGCTGATCGTGGCAAGGAGATGGCCGAGCGTGCCAAGGAGGAGGCCGAAGCCGCAGCCTACGCTGAGGGGGTGGTTGCAGTAGAGGCCGACTACAAGGCTCAAGTCCTGGGAGTGTGTAGGCGATATTGCTCCCAGGTTTGGGCTGAGGCCCTCAAACAAGTTGGGGTGGAGGCTGCGTCCAACCTGTGGAAGGCGGAGAACGTGTATTATCCCCCCGCTATCCGTGAGGCCGCCCCTGAGGACCCTGAGGTTGGGGAGATTGCTGAAGAGGTGCGGGCAGCTGAACTGGGGGAGCATTCGAGTGAGGAGGTACCCCCAGAGATAGTGGAGATCCCTTCCGATGATCCAGCCCCCACCACTGAGGAAGTAGCTGCTCTTGCCGTACCTCCGCAGACTATCCCCTCAGGCCAGGGCTTGGAGGGGTCAGGGGCTGCCTCTGTCCAACCGGAGCAAGAGGAGTAGGCTCCCTGGCGTTTCGGCTCGTCCTACTTTCACGTTGTTATTTTATTTTATTATACTTCTCTTCTATGTACTGTGGCTCCTGCCATGCAATTTTTACGAACTCATCGTTGTAATGCGAATTTGATTTCCCTTTACTTGAATTGCTCATTTGTGTACACGCTGCCTGCTTTTCCTTTCTTCCTAAGATCTGTATGACTTTAGCTTGAATTGCATGTTGGTTAGTTGCGCCAGTAACAATGATAAGGAGAGAGAACATATGCATGGGCACCTCTCTCTCGTCTCAAGGGCCCTATGGGGCTTGGTCCTCTCCTAACTTAGGATGTTTTGTAGTTGGCCTCCCTGTAGGCCTGAGTCCGAGGGCCATGCGACGCCCCTGTTCTGTTCGGCGCAACGGTCTGATTGAGCGGTTAGTTTCCCCATAGGCCTGAGTCCGAGGACCATGCAGTGCCTTGGTTCTGTCTAACGCTTTGATTTCTCTGTAAGTATCTAGTTTCCCCATAGGTTTGAGTCCGAGGACCATGCAATACCTTGGTTCTGTCTAGTACCCAGGTATAGAGGAGCGAGTAGTTTCCCCATAGGCCTGAGTCCGAGGACCATGCAGTGCCTTGGTTCTGTCTAACGCTTTCATTTCTCTGTAAGTATCTAGTTTCCCCATAGGCTTGAGTCCGAGGACCATGCAATACCTTGGTTCTGTCTAGTACCCAGTATAGAGGAGCGAGTAGTTTCCCCATAGGCCTGAGTCCGAGAACTACGCAGTGCCTTGGTTCTATCTAACGCTTTCATTTCTCTGTAAGTATCTAGTTTTTCCATAGGTTTGAGTCCGAGGACCATGCAATACCTTGGTTCTGTCTAGTACCCAGGTATAGAGGAGCGAGTAGTTTCCCCATAGGCCTGAGTCCGAGGACCATATAGTACCTTGGTTCTGTCTAACGCTTTCATTTCTCTGTAAGTATCTAGTCTTCCCATAGGTTTGAGTCCGAGGACCATGCATTACCTTGGTTCTGTCTAGTACCCAGGTATAGAGGAGCGAGTAGTTTCCCCATAAGCCTGAGTCCGAGGACCATGCAGTGCCTTGGTTTTGTCTAAGCTTTCATTTCTCTGTAAGTATCTAGTTTCCCATAGGCTTGAGTCCGAGGACCATGCAATACCTTGGTTCTGTCTAGTACCCAAGTATAGAGGAGCGAGTAGTTTCCCATAGGCCTGAGTCTGAGGACCATGCAGTGCCTTGGTTCTGTCTAACGCTTTCATTTCTCTGTAAGTATCTAGTTTTTCCATAGGTTTGAGTCTGAGGACCATGCAATACCTTGGTTCTGTCTAGTACCCAAGTATAGAGGAGCGAGTAGTTTCCCCATAGGCCTGAGTCCGAGGACCATGCAGTGCCTTGGTTCTGTCTAACGCTTTCATTTCTCTGTAAGTATCTAGTTTTCCCATAGGTTTGAGTCCGAGGACCATGCAATACCTTGGTTTTGTCTAGTACCCAGGTATAGAGGAGCGAGTAGTTTCCCCATAGGCCTGAGTCCGAGGACCATACAGTGCCTTGGTTCTGTCTAACGCTTTCATTTCTCTGTAAGTATCTAGTTTCCCCATAGGTTTGAGTCCAAGGACCATGCAATATCTTGGTTCTGTCTAGTACCTAGGTATAGAGGAGCGAGTAGTTTCCCCATAGGCCTGAGTCCGAGGACCATGCAGTGCCTTGGTTCTGTCTAACGCTTTCATTTCTCTGTAAGTAGGGGTTGGTCTGTGGATCGCTCTACTGGAGATGATTCTTCCTTGAGCCGAATTTTGATCTTACACGTGGCGCTGATCTCGCCTCCAGCTCGAGCCCCCATTTCCCTCACTTACGAAGCGTCCCTTGGCCGTTCGTGTTCCGCGCTTGACTTTTCGATGCGCGAAACGCGCCCTCATTAATGCCCTCGTGAATTAACACGAATCCAACGGTCTACGGTCCCCTTGGAATTTGGTGGCCTCATAACTAGCACTGTTGACAACTCTCTTTTCGAATTCTACGTGAATTAATTCTCACCAACATTCATCCCCTATATAAGACTCTTCGGGGGGAAGGTTTCTTCACACACCATGAACCCCCCAACATAAACAGAAAGAACACACCTCTGCAGCTCCCCCCAGCCCCTTTAATAACCTCGCCAGAATTGTGACTGGAGTCAGTAGGTATGGGGCGGCTTTGGGCGGGTGTGAGGACATCCGTGCCAAGAGCCATTATGGCCGCAGCCCCCACTGGGCTTCCGGTGCGGCAGAGTTTAGGCGTAACCCCGATGGTGCCATGCATGGTGGCTCGGCGGGATGTCGTTAGGGTACCTAATGTCTCTCCTCGGAGCGCACCCTCGACGGAGGTGATGTGTGAATTCACGTCATAGCCGGTGCCCGAGTGTTGCCGTCTCCAACGGCCAACGCTCGTGAGGGCTGGAGAGAATGGAAGGAATATCATGAGGGAGGGTGTCCCGGTGCGCCTGCATCTGCTCCTCACTTTGTTCAAGCTCCACCGCTCCTAGAAAGGAGTTGTTGGTAGCCTTGAAACAAGCTGGCCCTCCCCCTTCCCTGCTTTTAGTGTCAAGTTCTTCCATTCTCTTGATGCCAATAAAAGCACGGGTTGACACTTCCCTCTAGCTAGTTTTAGGGAATTGTAGGGTCCACCTGAGCCTCTAATTGTAGAACTAGCTGGTGGGAACAGTTATAATGCACGCCTGCCTGAGCCTCTGATTGTAATCTGTAATTTTTTCTTTTTTATGAAATAATATCGAGTTCTCTTTCTTTGCTGTTGAATCATCTATCTCGAATTTTTTTTTTTTTTTTTGATCACCATCAATCTTTCATAGAATGATTACTTAAAACCGTCGCCTGTTGTGCCGGCTAGCGCACTAATCCTTCCCACAGACAGCGCCAATTGTAGGGTCAGTTTTTTGTAGCCTAAGCCCAAAAGAGATTGATTATAGGCCCAACGAACCTAGAACAATAAATTTGTAGAGAATGGGTTGAAGGTTTAGGCGCCGACCGGCGCCTTAGAAGCCTGAACATCTTTTTCTTTTATTGAAGAAACACTTGGAACAATTTACAACTAGGAGGTGCTCCTCGGCCCATGGCCGAGGAGGCTTTGTTCCTCCCTTCACTCCCAAAAAAACCCCCCCACTACATTTTGCTTGTCTCTCTTATATACTACTCTCTTCCTCTTCCTGTTGATCGTTCATTGGCCTCTCCTCTGGCCGCCTGTCCCATCAGAGGTCGTATCTGTGCTCAAGTGGTTCACCCTGATCGATGTAGCCCTGCCCGGGGGTTGCATCCCCATTAATGCGGCCAGAAGGGTTAGGTGAACGTATTAAGTGCTGAGGTGACAACTGGCTCTGGGTCTGTCCCCCCTCCCCTATAGTTATCCTTAGTGTGCCGAGGACGAGGGGATCCTCGACGCGGATCCAAAGAAGGGTTTGCTCCCCAAATTGGCCTTGGGTAGTCATCCCTCCTCGGACTGGGCCATTTGGGCCTGGCTTGGAGTGGGCCGTGGCTGTACGATTTCCTGGCCCCACAATAATTAATACAACATCATTTTTTATATAATTTTTGTATACACAATTTGTCACATTAATGATTAGTATAGTGGCCTTAACAACTTAGACTTATTATTTTCCACAATGTCCATTACATTAACGAGTCAATATTGATTATTTTTGAAAGGTAACAACATTGCTTTCACATTATTTTATTGCTAGTGTGTTTTTTTTTCTCATATTCCAACCACTACAAATTATAATAACAGTTTTGAAGATTTATTAATTTGATATTCTTAGTTTTATTGTTATTTTTTATAGTAAAACCTTCTTCAATCAAGTTAAAACAGAACGCAGGAAGGGGGGAAAAAAAGTAAAATTTTGTTTAGGACTGTTTTGAGCGGTAATATAAATTTTCGGACAAAGAAGTTTGAATACATTTTTTTTTTAAATTGTTTTAACTTTACATATAAAACAAAAATTATTAATAAATTTATTTTCATGTTATTAACGCGACACTAACGACATTTATTATCAAATTTTAATATTTCATTAAAAAAATATTGATGTATTCACTATTCACTCCACAGTCTACATTAGTACGGTGACATTATTTCTGGCTTTTTTTTTTTTTTGAGAAACATTATTTCTGGCTTTGAGTGGTCACTATTTCTCACTGTTTTCCCTCAACCACTTTTGTACTAACTACTACAACTATTTACACTCAACAGTTTTAGAAAGAGAATTCAGAGTGGGTATGGTTTGGGTGGTTGCCCCCTCTCTCTTAACCCAATGATTTCTATCAACTTCGCCCATCAAATCGACCACCCATGACCCTTTTCTCCTAAACCCTAAACCCAAAGATCAATACCAAAACTACTACAACTATTTAATTATTTATTTTTTAAAAAAGTAAATGATTTTTTACATATATATATATATATATTTCTATATTAGAGTAGTTTTGTTTTGGTGGACTGATTACATATTTAATTATTATTTACATCAAAATTCAGCGAAATAAGGTGGGGCCACGTGGAAGCGTGAGCGAAAAACCAACAAAAGCGGTAAAGGAGCGTCAATAAACGACAAAAAGCAATGAGAAAGAGAGAGAGAGTCACAGCTACCACTGCGCCACCAGCACCGACAGTGGCTCCGCTGACCACCACATGTCATTTCACACTCAGCCCCGTACGTAACTTTATGTACAAATTCAAATTAACAAGACAGTAATGCCCTTCACTCATAATAAACATAATAATTAACATAACAAATACATCAAGGGTAATTTTGTAACACTACATAAATTTCTCAACGATCAGAATAATACATGATAAATCTACCTAAAATTACAAACCACCCCATATCCATGTTCATACATAAAATTTAAATTAAAAACAAAAAAACAAAAAGTAAAATATCTACGTACCTATTATACCGTATACAACAAAAATAAAAATAAAAAAAGAAAGTACAGCCTCAAAAATTAAACCCAGATCCATACAACATGTTTAATCACCGGAATCATCACCACCACCAAAGATTGAGAAGCGATTGTACAAGAGAAACAAAATGAGGACCAAAACTAGCGCAACCCCAAAGGGTGACCCACTAACCCTATGGATTGTGTCAGGCTCACCAGTTGAGAAGAAGCTAGAGATGAAGGAGCCACGATCTGAGGAGAGGAACTGGATTGTGAGGAGGAGGATTATTGGGAGGAGAAGAAGCCCAACTGGGCTCAAGAGCTCAGAAATGGCTTCAGTGATGGCCTCACCTTGGTCACCAACAAGGAGTGGCACAGCTAGTATCATGGCCACAACTACAGCTAGTAGGACACCATGGGGTGCACCAGCTTGTCTTTCTTCTATCATTTTTGTTTTTGTTGTTGTTGTTGTTGTTGTAGCGTTGGGTCTGGAGGGTTTGTGAGTTCTGGTTTATTGGGTGTGTGTGTGTGTTTTTTTTTTTTTTTTTCCTTTCTATGTGGCTTTTGTTTTGGTTTTCAAGAAGAGTGAGTGGGAGAGGTGCGTCATGGTCTTAAAATAGGGGCTTGAGACGCGTATGCCTAAAAGAAATTAAGAATGGGGTTTAACTTTTAAATCTCATTAAAAGAATACAAAAGGTCGTGTTTTGTGTATTTATACACGAATGTGATATTAGTTAACCATTTATTTTTAAAAAAAATTAATACTACTTTTATAAAAAATAAAAAATAAATTATCGAAACATTAATTATTATTTTTAATAAAAATTTACTTTAAACGAATTATTAAATCAAATCAAAAGAATACGAAAGACCATGTTTCATGTATTTATATGTTAGAGTTTACTTGGGTTTTGTTAAAGGGCTTTCCATTGTTTGGAACTTCGGATCTAGATTGTATTTATTACTGTAGACTTTACGGCGTCCCCACTTTGTCCTTGGAGAATACACTGATACAGACTAAATATGATAATACCTTTTGTCTATGGTAAAAAATACTTAGTATTTTAAAATTTAAATAATATATTGAAAAATTTTAATAAATACCCTAAGGTGGCGTTTGGTACGGGGGAATCCACATTACTCCTGGCATCTAAATTCCTAGGAATGTGATTCCTAGGAATCACATTCCTAGGAATGTAGCTATTCCTATGTTTGGTTTCATTGGAAATTTCTTTAAGATTTTTAGGAATGTGAGATGATAGTGTTTCCTTTAAGCTTGGGAATCTGGATTCCCACCTGTTTCAAAGGGAATCCACATTCCCACTGAGAGGGGTTTAAGGGGGGAATCCAGATTCCCCTGGCATCTGATTCCCTTACGTAATTTGCAACCAAACATGGGAATCTTTAAACATTCCCAGGAATCCTAAAACATTACCCCGTACCAAACGCCACATAAAGGTATTTGTTAATAAACTATTTTTAAAAAATTTGTACAAGAAAGAAAAAAAGTAATTAATATTTTAACGATTTTTTCAATTTCTCTTGTAAAAGTGAAATAAAATTTTTTCTTAAATAATTTGTTAATCATTGCGCCACCGTTAACATGACTCAAACATATTTCAATTTTTAAATTAGACTAGATTCATGGGCCTGACTAAAATTTATAATTTGATCAATATTCAATGTACAAATACATGTGATTTGCAATGTAGAAAAAAAATCGGTTAGTTAAAAAATTGAATAATTATTCTTTTGCTTTCCTTAAAAAAATACTACTTGCTGTTAAAGACTAAATTATGAGATGTTTACTTAGCATGTTATATTATTTGTTGGCATAATTACTCTATCTGTATATTAGAAAAGTTGAGTAGCCTTTAACCTTTCATATATATGAATTCACAAAAATTCCAGTCCCAAAAACTAAGCAATAATTTTTGTTACAATCATTCGCGTGTCTGTGAGTTGGTCATAGTCTTTCTCGTAAAATAGTTATGACTTAGTTCATGGTACTATAATTACTCATGGATTAATTAATGTCCACCGAATGGAGAGGTAGACTTATAGGCTATAGATAATTACATTCAAGGGCAGCGTGAGATGCATGTTTAAGTCTCGAGGTTAGTTTCCTTGTGCTTTCCCGGGTCGAGAATATTATGGCATAATGGAAAACAGAAAAGCATGGAAAATGGGAACACCCGTGACAAGGAAGGCACTTCCTATACTTTTAGGGGTCTTTTAATGTATACTATACGCGTTAATGATGGAAGTTAGTAGGAAGGTGTCTGGGCGGTCAAGTTTGATGATATAATTGAATCCTAAATTTTTGAACTTAATGGCATCATCATTGTCATTTGTCAAGAATTTATGACTCAATGGCATTAGTCTTTTTCATTTGGAAAAACTATGGTTTGAATCCAAAAAACAAGTTTAGAAAAAGTTCCTTTTGACCTGGGTGAGTTCTCAATTCTCAATGGTGTCCTTCTTTCAATATATAGGGCAGTGATAAGTTATTTTTTTTTTTATAGAAAAATATTATGTTCATAATATTTTTCCAATGAATTCTAAATGATAAGTTGTTATTGGTTGTTATGGGTTTGAAAAAAGTAATTTAGTTATAAATTTTAATTAGAACTAGTAACAACTTAATATCTATAATTTGTTGTAAAAATATTATAGACGTAACACTTTTTTTACAAAAATTAAAAAATTGGTCAATAACATGTTTTTTCAGTATCTGCCATTTTTGCAAACCAAAATTGGAACTGCTAGTGGTAGTTGATAGTTACTACTTAGCACTTACTAGTTGGTGGACATAATCTTGAAAATATTTGCCTATAAGACCATTTACTACAATTCTTGTTAAGATCTGAAATTTCACGCACTCAACTTAAAACAAAATAGAGTAATTTGAGATCTAAATTCTTGTGTAATTTGGGTAGAAGAAACTTTAATATTTTTTTAACCTATTTTAGCTCATGATGTATTAAATTTATCTTCATAAAAAAAAAAAAAAAAAAAAAAGTTACTTGATTTTTTCATTAAAAAAACAACACTAAAATCTAAAAACTAAATGGGCCAGAATAACGTTGTCAATATTTTTTAAAAATAAGTATGAATAAAAAAAAATAATATTATTTAAAAACTAAAAATAATATTTAAACTTATGTACCCAACGACACCCTAAAATAAGCTCAGCCTTTATATATGTTATAACATGACCCATACGAGCATGAAAAGTTGCAGCGTGTTGGATTTTAGACTGTAGTCAACAAAGCAAATAAAGGGTATTTTTGACTTTCAGGTCTGAAAGCATACGAGGGAGTCGGCAAAGCAGGGATGAGAGTTGAGAGGATCTTCATTTTTTTTTTTTTTTTGATGAAAGAGGATCTTCATTTTAGTGCAAAAATCAAGATCCTTTATTTAACTATAAGCTTTCGGTTAATGTGGATGAAATTTAAGAACACTTTTTTTCTTAATTACCAAATAACATTTGCTTAGCAACATTTTTTTTTTAAATATTTGCTTAGCAACTTTTTTTTTTTTTGGGGTAGAATTTGCTTAGCAACTTATGTACTTATTTATTCTTGTTTATGATTTCTTTTTCCTTGGAAGCCAATGAGTAGCAATTGGACCAATGAATTGCTTTTTCTTTTCTTTTTCTTTTTAAATAATTATCATCCATTTTGCCATATTTTTAAAATATTTTCTTAGCAACTTATGTACTTATTTATTCATGTTTATGATTTTTTTTTTTCCCTTTTTTCTTGGAAGTTAATGAGTAGAAATTGGACCAATGAATTGCTTTTTCTTTGTGTTTTTTTATAATTATTATTCATTTTTGTTGAGCAACATTTTTTTGATAATATTTGCTTAGCAACTTACGTATTTATTTATATTTTTTATAAATGTTTTTCCTTTTTTTCTTGGAAGCTAATGAGTAGCAATTGGATCAATGAATTTTTTTAATTTACAATAATTATCATTCAAATTCCAACATTTACTAAAAGATGAAAACATAACATAAAAATTACAAACGATGAAATTTTTGAACTTATGGTGTACCTACCACCTACATTGGTTGCTGCCTAATTGGTTGGTAAGATTTTCAGGTTTTCTTGCTTTGGAGAGGGTTGTAAAAGCCTGCAAAGGCAGTTGGGTAAGGATTCTTTGTTAGGTAAAATTAAAATTATCAGAGAAAGAAATGCAATCTTCTAGTGAGTTTATGAGTTATGGCCTCTAGAAGGATTTTTTTTTCAACATAACCAAATTCTTCAAACAATGTCATTAGTTAGCAAGGTTTTAAAATTATTTAGCAATCTAACAAATCGAGTGCAAAGAAGTCGATTTTGTTGTGCTAAATCAAGTGTGAAGAGGTCAAGTTCCATGGAACTCGAGTCTCCACGACTCGATTTCCATGCCAGAAACTTCATCAGAAACTTCGCTTGGGTTTGGGTTCGCACGAGGAAGATCAGAGGGCGTGGGTCGCATGAGGAAGAAGGAGCCTTGCCGCCGGGGTTTGGGTTCGACTTGGGTTCGCATGAGGAAGAAGGAGCCTTGTCGCCGCCTGGGTTTGGGTTCACATGAGGAAGATCAAAGGGCGTGGCTGTAGGGAGATTTGGGAAGTTTGCCTTGCTCTGCTCTGGGAGATTTAGGTATGGAACTCTCTGCTGTGGGAGATTTGGGTATGGAACTCGAGTGTGTAACTCTCAAGTATGAAACTCAAGTGTTAGACACTCGATTTCCAACATAGCAAAATCGAGAATGATGGACTCAATTTGTTAGATTGCTAAATAGTTTCAAATCCTTGCTAATTGTTTGAGAAATTTGGTTATTTTGAAAAAAAAAAATTCCCCCCTAGAATGGCAAAAGGGGCATTACACACTTAAGAGAAATAGAGACCCTAGTGCTTAGGTTCAGACAAAATTATTGATCGGATCCCATTTTCATGTGTTCAAGACATATATTAACCTTTTTGAAAGATAATGACTTTTTTTTTCATTTTTCGTAGAAAACAGTCAAGTAGGATAATGGCCACTTACTTATAAACTAGGGACACTATGGTTTAAGTTCAGACTGAATTATTAGTTGTCATTTGTCAGGCGACGGGATCTCAACATCAAGTGTGAGACCTTACATAGGTTTATTTTTACTACTATTTTATAATTTATACCAATAAGTGTGTTTTAGGACAAATTAAGTTTAAGATTTCAATTTTTAATAATCAAAAGTAATATAGTTCAATTGACACCTTAAGATTGTTACAAATAAGTGTTTGTGGTTCAAATGAATCAAATCACTTTCCTAATTATCGAATTATCAGGGGAGAAAAAAAAGGCAATTTTAAGTCAACCTTAAAACTTAAGGTTGTTACAAATTAAATCATATAGTTCTATCTAATTTTAAATTGAACTTTGAATTTTTAAAGTCGTATCAATGTAAACCATCTATCAAATTTGAAAATCATAACCCCAAATCTAACTCCAAAAAGTTATATGATTTTAAAATTTTAAGACCAAATTTGAAATTGGTTAAATTATAAAGCCTACTTTATATCAATTTTAATATTATAATTACCTTTTGAAACTATAAGGTGTAATTTGAAACCAATTCTAAAATATAAGGTTAAAAATGTATTTGCCCAATAGTTGAACATGTGTTCTTAAGATACCCATTAATGGAGAAACAAATTTAACAATAATAACATGTATTAATGTTGGGGAATTTTTAAAATATTTTTTTTTGAAGAGATGTTGGTAAACTTAGTGGTGCCATTATATTACATCAAATATTTGACGGAAACCCTACGCAAAACTGACCTCAAGATAAGGGGACAGCATCACCTAAGAAAAAGAGGGGTTTGAGTCTTGAGTCTTGAGTTTAACATTGGCCACTGGCCAGTATTAGTTAAATATTTATAAGTCAAGCTTCTTCTAGCAGGCCACCTTCAACTTATAATGCCTTTTTCTTTTTGGGCTAAAATTATAAAATAATGTGCTAATAATATAGAAAGGCGATGTTGTACATCAAAAAGTATTTATATAACACTGGCTCATCTTATCTTTTAATTAAACATGTTGTAGGCATTCTTGATTTTTTTGCTAGGGTCGAAGAGAATTCTTATTTCTTAGAACAAGTTCTTTATTTTGATATAATTTCATCTTTTACTTAATGAAACTCGTCTTTTCCCAAAAAAAAAAAAAAAGTATTTATAAGAAATTTAGCCTAATCATATTCTAGTCTTAGTAAGACTAGGTAATTTATCCTAGGCTTACAACACCTATGGACTCCAAGGGTTCTAATATATATCCAAAATTCCCTCAAACACAAGGGGGGCAAATAGTATAAATGAGTTTTCCAATGCCAATGCCCTAGCATTGAAACTCTAGAAGGAACGTTATAGCTTTAAAATAATTACATCCTTGCGCAAGAATTTCTGCATTTTATCCACCATCAGCAGGGGAAAACTAATCTCTTAGCTGCCAAAATTTACCTGAACAAAGCATTCGATAAATTGGAATGGCTTTTTATCAAATAAACATTGATGTTCTATCATTTCCCCACTCCAATTATAGATTTAATCATGGCATATATCTCATCCTCATCAATTTCTATTTTGTGGAATGGAGAGGCGAGCACACCTTTCCGTCCATCCCGTGATATTAGGCAAGGAGATCTATTATCTCCTTATCTTTTTATTCTTTGCCTAAATCACTGGTCATTGTCTTTAGACCAGGCGATCCATACCAAACAACTATCCCTTATACGAGTTGGTCGTTGCCCTATTGGGTTCAATCATATTCTGTTCGCGATGATATTTTCCTCTCTGCAAAGGCAAATATTTAGGATTGCACAACCCTCTTTAATCTTTTTTCACACTTTAGTGAGGCATCGGGGAAAATTTGTAGTGTGTCTAAATCTAAGCTATTCTTCTCACGAAATACTCCTTCAGAGACCCAGCGTAGCATTTCTTCCCTAACAAACATGCCTATTGTCCAAGATCTTGGTAAATATTTAGGCATACCTCTTCTTACTAAACGAAAGTCATCCCCGGCCTTCCAACCCTTATTAGACAAAATACACACACGCATATGCGCTTGGCAATCTAAGCTTCTCTCCTAGGAGGATAGGTTAACATTGATTAAATCTATCCTTTCCCCTCTTACTTATTATCAAATGCAAACGACTGTCCTTTCTAGGAACATTATGTGCAACATAGACAAGTCCATTAGGGATTTCTTACAGGGTGACACACCAACACAACGGCATGTGCATCTTATTAAATGGGACACGCTCACCAAGCCCAAGTCCTATGGTGGGTTGGGTATTAGAGAGTTCAAAACTACCAATGATGCCTTTCTTATGAATCAGGCTTGGCATATATGGTGGAACCCGCATTTCCTATTGGCCAAATTTCTATCCCAAAAGCATTATCAAACAACTGACTTCTTACAAACTGCTTCAAATACTGGGTCTCACTCGTGGAAGGCCCTGTTGCGGGGGAGGAACCTCTTGCAGGGTAGTTTATGGTGGATTATTCGTAATGGCTGTAAAATAAATTTTTGGACAGATCACTGGCTGTCTCTAGGACCGATCCGTGGTCTTATTCATGGCCCCCTACTTCGTCACGAGTATGAGATTAAGGTGGCTAGATTGATTACTGCCACTCACTAATGGGACCTTACACCTCTTAGTATGGTTTTGCCTCCAACAATAACTCAATTTATCTATGCCCAGCCATTGCCCATCCATGGCTCTCCTGATACTCTGACTAATGACCATGTTTGGTATCATCACACAGGTGTTTGTTCAATAAGATCTACTTATCGCTATCTTTTATCAAAACCCAAAGAGGTTATAGGGCGGATATCGGTAACATGGTCTTGGATTTGGAAGCTAAAAATACCACCTAAAATTCAATCGTTTTTGTGGAAATGTGCACATCATCATATTCCCACCAAATTGGTCATTTTCCCACATGCTGACCTGAGTGACCAAGGGTGTTCCCATTGTAATGAACTTGAAACACCTATTCATGTTCTGCATGATTACCAATTTGCACGAAATATCTGGTCTTCCTTCCCTGTACATTTACTTACTTCAGATTTTTTCAGACTTGAGTTACATGATTAGTGCAAAAGTAATTCCAAACTACACTCTCCTTTAGGCTATGTTCCATGGAACCTTATTTTTGCCTTTACCTTATGGGCAATTTGGTTGGGTAGAAATTCTTTAATTTTTTTAGGAACATTCATTCCTTTTCATATTCTTAAACAAAACTCTATTTCTTATGCCACAAAGTTCTTTTTTCTTAGCATAGTTCATTTGGGGCTTTCAGCTTGATTGTCCATCAAATATATTAGGTGGAGTCTAGCTCCCTCCCCTTACATCACTATTAATACAAACGACAACTCACTTGGCAACCCTGGAAAATCTGGTGTGAGGGGCGTGGCACGCTCATCCAATGGAGAATGATTGTGGGGCTTCTCATTACA
>NW_027070197.1:99924-123900 GCF_002906115.3 Quercus suber
TCTGATAGCTACCATTAAGTGTTTCAATTTCACATTTTGCCTCCTTATATCGTGCAGGAGACTTTTGTAATCTTCCTCAACTCTCTTCATCTTCTTGATAGCTGCATTAGCTACTTTAGCATATTCACCGGTCTTCTCAAGGAGCGAGTTGTAAGTCTCTTGCAATCCCACCGTTTCTCCACTTCCTCATCTTCAGACTCTTCGAATATTCTCATAGACTCAAATTCAGAATGTTCCCCAAGCTCTTTTACAAGTGTACCCAACTCGTCAAAGTCTCCACATGTGCAATGGTCATGAAAGCGGAGTAATTTCCTTCTCCGTCACAGCCATCTTTAGAGCCAGAATTTGATGAATCAGCATCACTCAAAGTTGTGGCATAGACCTTTCCTTTTGATTTCAAATAATTGGACATTCCTTTTTGAGTGTCCATGTCCATTACACTCGAAACATACAATGTCTGAGGAAGATTGAGACTCCTTCCCTTCTTTCCTTGCGAACTCTTTCCTATCACTTCTTGAAGATGAAAATTTCCTATCATTGAATGGTTTTCCACTGTTCTTCATCTTCAGGAATTTTTGGAAGTTTTTCGCCAGATATACTACTTTCTTCTCCACTCCATCTTCTTCTGAATATCATGAGATGCTACTCTCTCATCAATTATTTAAGAGCAAGTGATTTGTTCTTCTTTTGTGAAGGAAGAGACATCATATGTCTGTAGAGAACCGACCAGCTCCAGAACCTTGATTTCATCAAGATCTTTGCTCTCTTCAATGGCTGTAACTTTAGCACGAAACTTTCTGGTAGTGACCGAAGGATCTTTCTTACAATCTTTGAGTCCTCCGTCTTTTCTCCCAAGTTAAATTTACCAACAACCACTTCATTCAGTTTGCTATAAAATGAGTCAAACGACTCTTCCTCACTCATTTTTAACTCCTCAAAGCGAGTGGTCAGCATTTGAGTTTTGTGTCCTTCACTTTCTTAGTTCCCTCATAAGTTGTCTCCAGAATTTCCCATGCTTCTTAGCAATGGAGATGTGAGAAATCGCGGTGGAATTCTTTCTGGAGAAACACGCAGAAGATAGCATTCAATGCCTTGCTATTTGCATTTGCGCTGCAAGAGCAGTCTTATCCCAATTTGCGCTTTGAGCCTCCGGTTTAGTCCAACCTATATCAACTGCATCCACACAGTCTCATCCATAGAACACAAAAACGCCTCATTCGGACTTTCAAAATGCATAATTATTTCATCAAAAAGTGGTGGAACATTGAGAGATTGAGACCTATCCATCTCACAAAGGGGTCAAGGATCACACTCAGGTATTAAACCACACAAGTGCACCGCTCTGATACCAATTGAAAGTTCAATAAGGGTATACACACTTAGAACGTTTAGACCCCAAATAACACAAATACCAATTCAAGCTTTATATCAAACATTTATGTGCGGAATATATAACAAGCTTATAACAGAATTGATAGAACAATCTAAGCCAAATATAAACACATCCCAGCAGTAATATAAGGCAAATGTAAAGGGAAAGAAGATGCAAACACACGCGACAACACACGATGTGTTATCGAAGAGGAAACCAAAGTCCTCGGCGTAAACCTCTCTGCCGCCCTCCAAGCGGTCAATAATCCACTAAGAATATAGTTGGGATACATGAACAGCAGAAGACCCTCCAAGCCTAATCTACCAAGTACCTAAGCCCTCCAAGCTTCTTGCTCAACGAGGTTACCCGAACTATTTCTTCTTTAGCTTCCCGATTCTGCTACTTGACCATAGCATCAACCAATGTATATTGGTTTTTTCCAAACTGCTTCCCAAAGCACCAAATGGACCTTCTCAACAGACGTGGGTGTGGTGAGACAAGGGTTTGGTAAATGACCTCTCAAGGGTATGACAATGGAGAGGAAGAGAGTAGAGGAATTTGTAGAGTCTCTTTAGATGAAGATTGGGGATGAATCAATCTTGTATTTCTCTAGGGTTTTCTCTCACAAATTCTCTCTGGAAGCTCTCACAAATGATGGGTATAAGGGTATATATAGTAGGGTGAGAAGGGAATGCAAAACGTCAGTTTTTGCCAACAGGGCAAGTTGGCGACTTGAACTGCGGCTTGGCCAAGTCGCGAAATCAAGTCGACGACGTAACGGCCTGGCCAGACTGGAACTTTTGTCCTGTAGTGTGACAGCTGGCGCGACCCTTCAGCTTCCCAGTGTGCCTCTCACGTGACTGCATTTCGCGGCTTGCCAGTCGCGAACCACCCGCGAGTCCTAGTCGCGAGACTCTATTTTTCTTGCACACTCTTGAGCTTTTCTTCACATCTTCTCACACACTACCCTTACAATTTTCCCACCTAAATACAGGGTTACTAGGTGCTAAATTACAAGCAAATTGATCACGGAATAAAGCCAATTAGATGGTTGATTAAATTCAACCTTACAGTTACATATGGAAAACTTGTAAAAGATGATGTATAAGGAAATTTTATATTTTTGGAAATTTATTAATTTTAAAACCTATTATATATACTAAGGAATAGCTATTACATTCATTTTAAAGAGGAATAGCTATTCTTCAATTTAAAGAATAGTTATTCCAATGTAATAACTAATCCATGTAATAAACATACAACCAAATGACCGAATTGATATTACACATGAATAATTATTCCATTACAGGGGCTATTACAGCGTACCAAACGTACCCTTAGTTATAACATCAAAATTAAAGTAAATAAATATGTAAAGTTAAAACTACCTAAGATGAATTTATAAAGCTAATATATTTATATATTTAATATTTTCAAAAAATTTAGAAGTAAAAAATAAATAATAAAAAGAATAATGGCGTGGCCAATGATGTGATGGATGAGAAGGCTCAAAAGGAATGTAGTAATAAAAATGCGATATGAAGATCCAATTAAGGCAATTAAATCTTAATAAATAAAGTGTATGTAGTAAAAAAAAATAATTTTAATCATGTTCTCTTTATGTTTTTATACAAATTATTTTCTTTCATTTCGATAGGTGAAGTTTTCAATTTTAGACATAAAGTTTACTTTTTTTCCTACTTATTATTTTAAATATTAAATTTATAAGATGGTATAGTCTCTTAGGAATGTCTAAGAAATATGTAGTTCCTATCTCATATATCTGCATTAGTAAACAACTCAATCAATAGTTCAAATCTACTCCTACGACAAGAAAAATTATAAATATAATAATTTATTTTTAAGAGAATGAAAATTTTGAATAATATATTTGAAATTCAAACAGTTTAGTTGTACATGAAAAACAAATTAGGAAAATATAATGCATGATAACATAATTTATAAAAATATGGACCGCCTAAAAAATGAATAATATCAATCAAATAAATCTAAATAATAAAACAAATTTATACTATTTTAGAAATTATTTTCCACAAAATTTATAAAACAAATTATATATTATATCATAACTAAAATAAAATTATTTATTTCCATGCATCACGTGAGTTTACGACTAGTGTGTAATAAAAACCAATGATGTTTGGATCTTTCTATGATGGCCATAGCATACTCAAAACGTTTTGAAAAGAATCAACAGAACATGAAAGAGTGTTTGTCTAAGTTCACAGGGAAAAACATATCATATACAAGTTATTTAGCTAGCTCCCTGACTTGTTGCGTACAGATAAAATAGAGTATCTATTCAATGAAACAGAACACCAAAAATTAGTACCTTCTGCGTAGAAATTATAGTATTGAAAAATTCTATAATTTCATGATGTTTATCTAAAAAAGCTTAGTGCTGCATTATTTCAATTATTTTTTCAACATTATCGATGAAAATGGTTACGCAAAACTTAGAGAATTCATATTATAGCATATTTTGTAAAAACGCAACTAGAAAAATATTTTCTCAAGTATATATATATATATATAAAAGAAGTGTCAATCAATTAAATTAGAAAGTTTTTGACAAGTTAAGAGCATTGCTGAGCAAGCTCTCAAAAGACCAGCTAGATGGTCCGAAATTACCTAGAGTCTTCCATCAAGAATTCCAAGTACAGAAGTCATTGTGCAACTTTCTTTCCCAACAAAGACTAGAATGATTTAAGATAAGTTTCAATGTCAAGTCTTCGTTGTAAGCTTAGCCCTGATTCAAGGATTGGTCTAAAGAGTAATGATATATACAAAAAATATGACAACATTTTTTACATCAATTGAGTTGATAAACTTTTATTGATTCTTATCTGAACCCACTATCAATATAATTTTTCTTACTTGCCATTAATAATTTGCCACATTTGTTTTTTTTTTTTTGTGGTGTTTTTAGACTTTCTCTTGACCTAAATCAAAATGACGGTGGCGGCCTTCTCTTGAGGTCAGCTTTGCTGCCAATTTCTAACCGTGACAATTTTTTGCTTTTGAGAAAATTTCTAACGGTAACTTGCCCTTCCAACACGTCTCACTCTGTCCCTCTCATATTTCCCTACTTTCTTGGGTACAAAAAATGAAAAAAGTCCAATACCCAACAGCCCAAACAAAACCAAACTGAACATCAAGATTGCCCGACTTCGAACCCATTTCTCTCTCTCTCTCAAATGGTTTGGCTGATCTATCTTTCCACCTTCATATTCTCCTTTTTAACGAGAAATTATTAGGTCCATCAGGAGGACTGCTGATGTGGTCTTCCCTGACCTCATAACTAATAAAATGTTTTATTTATGCAAATTTGACATTATTTGGTAATTTTTATTTTTCATTCCTTGTACTTGTTAAGAAGCTCACATATACATTTGTATAGATGATATTATCTCATTGGTCAGGGAGGACCACATCAGCAGTCCTCCTGTTGTAAATAATAATTTCTCCTTTCTAACTCTTTCATCTGTCGATGACACCACAGTCATGGCCAAGCTCATAGCCTCCTTTAGAACCACCCCAAGTGGTTGGTTCACCACCACAGACTGCTGCAAGTGGAAAAACGTTAACTGCGAAAGCAACCGTGTCACCTCCATCAACTTAGTTTCTTAGTCTCTCACAGGGACTCTTCCTTCCAATCTCGACACTCTCACCAAACTCACCACTCTCTCTCCAAGGCAACTCTCTCTCTCTCTGGACCTCTCCCTCACTTGTCTCCAAAGTCTCTAACTTGACAACAACTTCGCCTTCATTCCTTCAGGTTTCTTCCAAGGACACACAAACATACCTTAACCTTGAGCCAAAACCTTAATCTTGCACCTTGGACCATCCTTACCTATTATTATATATATAGATATCAGTACACTATAAACAAATTTAATAAAGTTTTTTTTTTTTTTTGAAAAAAATCCTAATAAAATGAATCAAATTGGTCTTTCTGTAAATAATCAAGTATCATAAGACATTTGTAGAGTAGCTTTCCAAGAACTTCCATTTTCCAATATACTGTTTTCACTCCAACCCACTTGAAAACTTGTATCTTCACTATTTCTTTTATTTCTATTTGTAAAGTTGTGATTTACAACTATGTTTTATGTTGGCTTTATTCTATGACAAAAAGTGTTGTAATTGTTTTAATTTTGTTCCTTGTATTTTGTGGAATTTTATTGTATTAGGTTTAGTATTAAGTTGGTGAAGAATCAAGCATAAAATGAAGAATCAGTGGATTTCGCGAGTGTCTCGCTAGAAGCTAACTCGCAAAAGAGCCACGTGAGAAGTACATGCTGAAACCTGAAGAGTCATGCCAGCCTGGAGGATTTCGTGAGTGTCTCGCAGGTAAGGCCTTCTCACGAGATACCCTCGAAACTCTTTTCCTAGAGGATTTTTAAGTGTGAGTTTCTTACCCTTCACCCATACTATATATACCCTCATTACCCACAAAAGTATAAGGAAGCCATTCAGAGAGAAAAACCATAGATAGGTTTTCTGAAAACTATAGATAGGTTTTCTGCAACACACACACACACACCTATCTTTTAGAGAGAGAGCTACTCATTCTTAGTGAGAAATCATTCTAGCTTCTTCTCCATCCCTCTCCCATTGTTATACCTTGAGAGGAGATTTGTACCTAAACACAACTCACATATTTTCAGAGTGTAGAGAGTGTTTTGGAGAAGCCGGTGAGATTTGGCGGATGCAATCGGGCATATTGCATGATTCAGAGAGCTAGAAAAGACAAGGTTTGGCTAAGTCAGTTGGTAGCAGGAGCTTGGAGGACTCAAGTACATGGGGTAGACTAGGCTTAGAGGGTCTTTTGTTATTCGTGTACTCTAACTTTATTCTCTAGTGGATCAATTTACCACTTGGAGGGCGGCGGAGAGGTTTTTCGCTGAGTTTTTCAGTTTCCTCTTCAATAACACATCGTGGTGTTATCCTGTGTTTGCATCTCTCTTCCCTTACTCTTGTGCTTTACTTTTATTTTTTTGTTGTTCATGTTTATGCACTAGAGTAGTATCGGTTCATTGCGCACATTTACTCTATTCCGCACTTAATTTAAGTTAGAGTAAAATCAACTGAGCTGTAAGTTTTAATTTGGGGTCTAAATAGCTCTTGTGTTTTCACACAAATTCGAACCTTCACTATTTATTATCTCACCTAACACTCCTTCAATTTCACCTTTTCAACTTTCAAATTGACGCCTTCCTCCTCTGAATCTCCCTTTTTTCATATGCCAGTACAAAGATAAGTGGTAGAACACTAGAACTTAAAGATTTCTAGATCTTTTTGGTTTTCCTTTAATTTTCCATCCATTTCGGCCAAAATGAAACAGAATTCAAAACTTTAATTTTAATTGAATTCCAAAATTCTTGGCAAAATTTAAATAATTAATGTAACATAATTTGTCTAAGATCCATTGAAAGTGTACTAGCCTAATTACTAGATGCTAATTTGAACCTCCAATTTTAATTATAGCTTGATTAATTTTAAACTAATCACAATTAATGCAAAATTTTCATAGTTAACCAACCAAAACAACAAAGTAATGCATGGATAAGCATAATTGAACATAGCAATTAAACCAAGGGCAGTAAGAAAAGAGATGCGAACCAAAGATAAAATTAGATGTGTTATCTGTAAAGTTGTTATTTACAACTATATGTTTTGTTGGCTTATATTCTGTGCCAAATTTAATTATAATTATATTCAATTTGTTGTACCCTTTATTTATTTTGGGATTTCATTGTAAGGGTTGTGTGATAGAGAGAGTGGTGTGAAGACTGAAGAAGGTTTCGCTGGTATCTCGTGACTTAGCATCCCGCGAAGTATAACATGTGCCCTGTACATGCTGGAATGCGAAGAGTCAGGCTAGATGGAGACAGCTATGTCTCGCGAGTATCTCGCAGGAAAGAGTATCTTGCAAGTAAGGCTTTCCTGTGAGACACCCGCGAGGCATTCTGTTTTGCCAGTCTGTCCAGTCTAATTCACACTTTTTGTGCCTACACTATTTATACCCATATTACCCACAAATGTAAAGGAGAGCTTCTGAGAGAAAACCCTAGCCAAATACCTTGAGAGTTAGAGATTGTTATACCCACAATCCTCTACACATTTGTTTTGGGAATTTCCTCATCTTCTACCTCTCCATTTCCATACCATTGAGAGGTTGATAGCCCAAACACTTACCACATCCTTTGAGAGTGTCAAGTGAAGTATTGGTGCTGCTAGGAAGCATTGGAAGAAGCCTAGAATGGCAGATGCAACATGGAGCTTGTTGCGGGATCCGGAGAACTAGACAAGCACGGTTCTGAGAAGCCTTGTTGGAGTAGGAGCTTGGAAGGCTTAAATACAGAGGGTAGATTAGGCTTAGAGGGTCTTTTGCTCACCCTTGTATCCCAACTAATTTTCTAATGGATTGATTTTCGCTTGGAAGGCGGCAGAGAGGTTTTTCGCCGAGTTTTTCAATTTCCTCTTCGATAACACGTCTCGGTGTTATCTGTGTTTGCATCTCTCTTCCCTACTCTTGTTCATTTCATTTTTACTGCTGTGTTGCTTTAAATATGGATTAGAGTAGTTGTCTTGTGTTTATACTATTCCGCACTTAATATTAAGTTAAGCCGTAACTTTAATTTGGGGGTCTAAACAGCTCTTGTGTTTTCGACACATTTCCGAGCTTTCATTATCAAAGAGAAAAATCAAAGAATTTAATGGAAAAAACCTCTCTACGGTCTAAAAAGCCAAATCAATACAAGAAAATAATTAGATAAATTACAATCAAATTAACACGGAATAATGCCAGTAAATTGAACATGAAAAAACCACAACTTAACACCCATAAACTAAGCCTTGAATTAATGTCCCTACATTTATAATTTAATGTAACGGAAAATCATGTCTCTCTAATTCACTGCATGTCATGAGAACAATTACCTCTTATGATTTTACCAATCATTTAACCTGAATTTCATGAGTGAATGGGGGGACTATATTTGATTTAGATGTAAGAAAGTACATAGAACTTAATTAAAAGATCCTCTTGGCGTCACCAGTCTCTGATACACAATCACCTGCATGTAGTTATAAATAGCCAAAAACATTTTGTGCAAGTTGCTCGGTCACCGAGTCCGTTACCAAAAACATTTGATTTCAACGGTCAGTTTGCTTTAGATTTAATCTAACGTGGAAACTAATTTTTTTTAGTTAAAAATTGCCACATCATTAAAAAAATACAAAGTCATTGTTCTATTAGTCACATAAGTAACACCACTAATAGTAATTAGTAAAAAGATTAATACAATTCAATTTTAAAACTTGAGAGACCAATTGTGTTCGCTTCAAACTTAAGTGACCAATTACGAACACAAGGTAAACTTATGGGATCAACATTGTAGTTTTGCATTTTATTTTTTAGTTGCAAGCCTTTTTATTTTATTTTAACCTTTTTTTTTTCTTTATATATATATACACAAAGACTATCAAACGGTGTTAAAGTTGTCAAACAATATAATTTATTGCTTTTTAACTTATACGTGGCTGAATTTTAAATGGACATTTTTTCTTACATGGTAGCACCACCTTAATTGCAGAAAAAGACTTCTACTATTATTTTTTTTGATGAACAAGACTTCTGCTATTATATATAGTATATAATATATAGATTTTATTAGATTATGTAATGTATTCTAACTAAATTATAATGAAATGAGGATTTGATCTCTCTTAAACTACCATAAAAAAATGCAACATAAACAAAATTAATGATTTTTTTAAAAATCTTATATTCAAATACTTCCCATGCACTGCATGGGACAACGACTAATTTTATATATTTTCTTGGCTAATTTTAATCCCAATGGCTATGTGTATCCTAGTAGAATGCAATTCCACTACATTGGGGTCCGAGTGTTACGTGTGTACGTAAAATTGTCAAAAAAAAAAAAATGTCAAAGCTCGTGTCTGGATGCGACACAATTAGAAAGGCGCAAGTTTCCCTCTATGACTATGAGGTGGCCCGCCACTAAATACTATTCAAAGTCTTTCAATTCTTAAATAAAAGCAGTGAACCCACTCGGCAATTATCAAAGATTGTCTTGTGGCTGTGGTGACTAATGACTATTCCTGTATCGGACATATTCACACTCAAATCGAGTTAACGAAAGACTGTATAGATATGTTTTTTATGAGGAGAGTCAGCTTGACCCTTCCAACACCGCTCACATTTTCTGAAAAATCTGAGATAGTCCCATCCATTCTGTGAGAGCCCGGAGCACTGCTCCTTCCCTGCTTACTAAAAATGAAAATAAGTCTATATACCCCAACAGCCCAAACAAAAACCAAACTGAACATCAAGATTGCAGACTTCGAACCCATTCTCTTTCTCATCTCAAATGGTTCAACTGATATATCTCTCTACCTTCATACGGGACCTTATTCTGACTTTTAAACTAAAAGTTATTAAGGAAAAACAAATATTACTATAAATAGCAAAAACACTGTTATCGGGGCCTTAATGAAGGAATTCGCCTAAATTTTGGCGACGTTCATGAATCTGGATCAGAACGTCGTTTCCTTTCAACCTGCCAAATTTCATGCAATTCCGACACTGTTACCCCGATGGCCCCTACTGGCACCCTCCTTTGATCTTGCGTTATGACTTCCTGCGCCCCTGCTGCTCAAGGAAGGCATGTGCTGTCTGTTCTACATCAATACATCTGGCTTAAACTAAAACGAATTGAAAGTTTGACCCAAGGGTCTTATAGTTAGTAGGTCATATACAAAACTACGACATCCCTTGTATCCCAGTGTACACGCTTTGAGCATTAGAAAGAAAAGTTTATCAAGGACCTGGCTGCGAAAATGGACCGAAACGTTTTGTATTGCCAGATCTTTTGGGGTAATCATTCTTAAGAGCAGTCAAGTCATTGGATTCGTTGGAACTCTTCATCAAAATTTGAAGCCGAGTATGATATTTGGTCATAAAATTTACATTATTTCATGACGGTGCATTTGGGTCTAATTCTTAACAGCAGTCAAGTCGTTGGATTAGTTGGAACTCTTTATCAAATTTAAAGCAGAATACGCTATTTGTTTCTACAATTATACATTATTCACGGTGAGGCTTTCATGGCCAATTCTTAAGAGCAGTCAAGTCACTGGTTAGTTGGAATCCTCAGAGTGCATTTGAATACCGCTTATTTTGCTGGAAATTGAAAATTGAAAACAACAAAAAAAATAATTTTCAGTTACTGTTTACTAATGAAAATACTGTTTATTTGCCATTAATGCACTGTTCATGTCTCATGAATAGTGCAAGAGGCACTGGTCAAAAAAAAAAAAAAAAAAAAAAGAAGCCAAAAACGCAGAAATGCAAGACGCATCAACCCAATCCAAACATATACTTAATCCAAATTACGGCTCATTTGGATGGTAATATTTCCACGAGTCCAAGAAGACTTTTTTGACTGAATAAATGCTTGGAAGTTTATAAGAATATTCACATTCGCTTGTGCAAAAATTTTTTTTTTTTTAAATCTATTTTAACGTAAGAACTTATTTTATTTACTTTATACAACAATTTTTCGAAAACACCCACATCAAATTATCTAGTTTATACTACATTTCATTATATTACTAAAAAATAGATTTACATGTGAATAGTAACGGCCAAGTAAATATACATAGTTATTGTGGCAACAATGTAAATATACACATATATAAACTAATTGATGTGGATAGTTTTTGGACTTATATATATATATATATAAATTTGACACATTTTTCTAATATAAATGCATTGATATTAGTGCCCTAACGTTTCAAGGTAGACTCGTGGACTTGGATAAATATAAATGGGAAATGTCTCTTACACATGCGCGCACACACACGTATAGACATTTCTATACAAAAGTAGTGCATGTAATAGACATTACTCAATTTAAATTATTGAGTATACATGTGGTAGTGAGTTTCAAGGGAAGAAAATAAAATAAAATTTTGAATAATTTTTGGATACATTGATAGTTGAGTATAGAGGAATTTAAATCTTAAATGCTTTCATTGGGAAAACAAAGAAGTGTCAATCAAAGTTTTGAATTCCATTTCAGATGTCATTTCGAATTGATCATGGGAATGGAATATTCCAGTATCGTGTGGGCCAATGCACCATTCCGAAGTTATGTGCCAAATACATATACATTATTGTAAACTAGCTTGTAACCCTATGCATATGCAAGGATACACTTAAAGATATACAATAAAACACATAATATAATTCATATATATATATATAATTTAAATACTACTGATAGTCATTTTTATATTTTGTTAACTCTTTAAAAAAATTTGTAAGGATATTATTAAGTATAAAATGTAAATTGTCTATGTTGTTTTTTATTATTATTGTGGAGCCCTATTTTTACAATATATTTATTTTAGACTCTTTAGTTGTTGCACTTAATAACTCACTTGGATGAATATTTATGATGTGGTCTCATATTTGATTCTAAAATTAAGAAATAAAACTTTTTAAGAATAAATAATTTAGGACACATGACACAAAATTGGAACTCTAATTTGAAATTCTAATATGAGTTTCTCTCAGTTTCACCTATTATATATATATATATATATAGATGACTTATAAATTTGAATTTTTTTTAGTTATATGATTATGTTTTTTATGGTTTATTATATTGGGCTCCTTGTTTATTACACTAAATTAACTAATTTGGCATAAAAATTTAAAAATTTAGACTAGATGGGACACGTGGCACAAAATTAAACTCTAATTGAAATTCAATTTTTACATTAAATTAACTCACTTGGCACAAAATTCTAAAATTTAGATTAGATGAAACACATGGCTCAAAATTAGACCCTAATTGAATTCCAATTTGAAATTTAATTGAATTTTCTCTACTTTACCTATTATTATATATATAGATATCAGTACACTATAAACAAATTTAATAAAGTTTTTTTTTTTTTTTTGAAAAAAATCCTAATAAAATGAATCAAATTGGTCTTTCTGTAAATAATCAAGTATCATAAGACATTTGTAGAGTAGCTTTCCAAGAACTTCCATTTTCCAATATACTGTTTTCACTCCAACCCACTTGAAAACTTGTATCTTCACTATTTCTTTTATTTCTATTTGTAAAGTTGTGATTTACAACTATGTTTTATGTTGGCTTTATTCTATGACAAAAAGTGTTGTAATTGTTTTAATTTTGTTCCTTGTATTTTGTGGAATTTTATTGTATTAGGTTTAGTATTAAGTTGGTGAAGAATCAAGCATAAAATGAAGAATCAGTGGATTTCGCGAGTGTCTCGCTAGAAGCTAACTCGCAAAAGAGCCACGTGAGAAGTACATGCTGAAACCTGAAGAGTCATGCCAGCCTGGAGGATTTCGTGAGTGTCTCGCAGGTAAGGCCTTCTCACGAGATACCCTCGAAACTCTTTTCCTAGAGGATTTTTAAGTGTGAGTTTCTTACCCTTCACCCATACTATATATACCCTCATTACCCACAAAAGTATAAGGAAGCCATTCAGAGAGAAAAACCATAGATAGGTTTTCTGAAAACTATAGATAGGTTTTCTGCAACACACACACACACACCTATCTTTTAGAGAGAGAGCTACTCATTCTTAGTGAGAAATCATTCTAGCTTCTTCTCCATCCCTCTCCCATTGTTATACCTTGAGAGGAGATTTGTACCTAAACACAACTCACATATTTTCAGAGTGTAGAGAGTGTTTTGGAGAAGCCGGTGAGATTTGGCGGATGCAATCGGGCATATTGCATGATTCAGAGAGCTAGAAAAGACAAGGTTTGGCTAAGTCAGTTGGTAGCAGGAGCTTGGAGGACTCAAGTACATGGGGTAGACTAGGCTTAGAGGGTCTTTTGTTATTCGTGTACTCTAACTTTATTCTCTAGTGGATCAATTTACCACTTGGAGGGCGGCGGAGAGGTTTTTCGCTGAGTTTTTCAGTTTCCTCTTCAATAACACATCGTGGTGTTATCCTGTGTTTGCATCTCTCTTCCCTTACTCTTGTGCTTTACTTTTATTTTTTTGTTGTTCATGTTTATGCACTAGAGTAGTATCGGTTCATTGCGCACATTTACTCTATTCCGCACTTAATTTAAGTTAGAGTAAAATCAACTGAGCTGTAAGTTTTAATTTGGGGGTCTAAATAGCTCTTGTGTTTTCACACAAATTCGAACCTTCACTATTTATTATCTCACCTAACACTCCTTCAATTTCACCTTTTCAACTTTCAAATTGACGCCTTCCTCCTCTGAATCTCCCTTTTTTCATATGCCAGTACAAAGATAAGTGGTAGAACACTAGAACTTAAAGATTTCTAGATCTTTTTGGTTTTCCTTTAATTTTCCATCCATTTCGGCCAAAATGAAACAGAATTCAAAACTTTAATTTTAATTGAATTCCAAAATTCTTGGCAAAATTTAAATAATTAATGTAACATAATTTGTCTAAGATCCATTGAAAGTGTACTAGAGCATGGATAAGCATAATTGAACATAGCAATTAAACCAAGGGCAGTAAGAAAAGAGATGCGAACCAAAGATAAAATTAGATGTGTTATCTGTAAAGTTGTTATTTACAACTATATGTTTTGTTGGCTTATATTCTGTGCCAAATTTAATTATAATTATATTCAATTTGTTGTACCCTTTATTTATTTTGGGATTTCATTGTAAGGGTTGTGTGATAGAGAGAGTGGTGTGAAGACTGAAGAAGGTTTCGCTGGTATCTCGTGACTTAGCATCCCGCGAAGTATAACATGTGCCCTGTACATGCTGGAATGCGAAGAGTCAGGCTAGATGGAGACACCCGCGAGGCATTCTGTGAGACACCCGCGAGGCATTCTGTTTTGCCAGTCTTTCCAGTCTAATTCACACTTTTTGTGCCTACACTATTTATACCCATATTACCCACAAATGTAAAGGAGAGCTTCTGAGAGAAAACCCTAGCCAAACACCTTGAGAGTTAGAGATTGTTATACCCACAATCCTCTACACATTTGTTTTGGGAATTTCCTCATCTTCTACCTCTCCATTTCCATACCATTGAGAGGTTGATAGCCCAAACACTTACCACATCCTTTGAGAGTGTCAAGTGAAGTTTTGGTACTGCTAGGAAGCATTGGAAGAAGCCTAGAATGGCAGATGCAACATGGAGCTTGTTGCGGGATCCGGAGAACTAGACAAGGCACGGTTCTGAGAAGCCTTGTTGGAGTAGGAGCTTGGAGGGTTTAAATACAGAGGGTAGATTAGGCTTAGAGGGTCTTTTGCTCACCCTTGTATCCCAACTAATTGTCTAATGGATTGATTTTCGCTTGGAAGGCGGCAGAGAGGTTTTTCGCCGAGTTTTTCAATTTCCTCTTCGATAACACGTCTCGGTGTTATCTGTGTTTGCATCTCTCTTCCCTACTCTTGTTCATTTCATTTTTACTGCTGTGTTGCTTTAAATATGGATTAGAGTAGTTGTCTTATGTTCATACTATTCCGCACTTAATATTAAATTAAGCCGTAACTTTAATTTGGGGGTCTAAACAGCTCTTGTGTTTTTGACACATTTCCGAGCTTTCATTATCAAAGAGAAAAATCAAAGAATTTAATGGAAAAAACCTCTTTACGGTCTGAAAAGCCAAATCAATACAAGAAAATAATTAGATAAATTACAATCAAATTAACACGGAATAATGCCAGTAAATTGAACATGAAAAAACCACAACTTAACACCCATAAACTAAGCCTTGAATTAATGTCCCTACATTTATAATTTAATGTAACGGAAAATCATGTCTCTCTAATTCACTGCATGTCATGAGAACAATTACCTCTTATGATTTTACCAATCATTTAACCTGAATTTCATGAGTGAATGGGGGGACTATATTTGATTTAGATGTAAGAAAGTACAATCACCTGCATGTAGTTATAAATAGCCAAAAACATTTTGTGCAAGTTGCTCGGTCACCGAGTCCGTTACCAAAAACATTTGATTTCAACGGTCAGTTTGCTTTAGATTTAATCTAACGTGGAAACTAATTTTTTTTAGTTAAAAAATTGCCACATCATTAAAAAAATACGAAGTCATTGTTCTATTAGTCACATAAGTAACACTACTAATGGTAATTAGTAAAAAGATTAATACAATTCAATTTTAAAACTTGAGAAACCAATTGTGTTCGCTTCAAACTTAAGTGACCAATTACGAACACAAGGTAAACTTATGGGACCAACATTGTAGTTTTGCATTTTATTTTTTAGTTGCAAGCCTTTTTTATTTTATTTTAACCTTTTTTTTCTTTTATATATATATACACAAAGACTATCAAACGGTGTTAAAGTTGTCAAACAATATAATTTATTGCTTTTTAACTTATACGTGGCTGAATTTTAAATGGACATTTTTTCTTACATGGTAGCACCACCTTAATTGCAGAAAAAGACTTCTACTATTATTTTTTTTGATGAACAAGACTTCTGCTATTATATATAGTATATAATATATATATTTTATTAGATTATGTAATGTATTCTAACTAAATTATAATGAAATGAGGATTTGATCTCTCTTAAACTACCATAAAAAAAATGCAACATAAACAAAATTAATGATTTTTTTTAAAATCTTATATTCAAATACTTCCCATGCACTGCATGGGACAACGACTAATTTTATATATTTTCTTGGCTAATTTTAATCCCAATGGCTATGTGTATCCTAGTAGAATACAATTCCACCTACATTGGGGTCCGAGTGTTACGTGTGTACGTAAAATTGTCAAAAAAAAAAAAATGTCAAAGCTCGTGTCTGGATGCGACACAATTAGAAAGGCGCAAGTTTCCCTCTATGACTATGAGGTGGCCCGCCACTAAATACTATTCAAAGTCTTTCAATTCTTAAATAAAAGTAGTGAACCCACTCGGCAATTATCAAAGAATTGTCTTGTGGTTGTGGGTGACTAATGACTATTCCTGTATCGGACATATTCACACTCAAATCGAGCTAACGAAAGACTGTATAGATATGTTTTTTATGAGGAGAGTCAACTTGACCCTTCCAACACCGCTCACATTTTCTGAAAAAATCTGAGATAGTCCCAACCACTCTGTGAGAGCGCGGAGCACTGCTCCTCCCCTGCTTACTAAAAATGAAAATAAGTGCTATATAACACCCCACAGCCCAAACAAAAGCCAAACTGAACATCAAGATTGTCAGACTTCAAACCCATTTCTCTTTCTCAAACTCAAATGGTTCAACTGATCTATCTCTCTACCTTCATTTTCTCCTTCCTAACTCTTTCATCTGCCGACGACGCCGCAGTCATGGCCAAGCTCCTTGCCTCCTTTAGCACCGCCCCAAGCGGCTGGTCTAACAGCACAGACTACTGCAATTGGACAAACGTTGTCTGCGACCGAGGCCGTGTCACTGAAATCGAATTAATTGCTCAGTCTCTCTCAGGCACTCTTCCTTCGGATCTTGGCACTCTCACCAGACTCGAGATTCTTTCTCTCCAAGAAAACTCTTTCTCTGGACCAATGCCCTCCTTTGCCAACCACACTTCTCTCCGATATCTCTACCTTGACAACAACAACTTCTCCTCCATTCCTTCAGGTTTCTTCCAAGGACTCACAAACTTACAGGTCTTATACTTGAGCGAAAACCATAATATTGCACCTTGGACCATCCCTACCGAGTTGACTCAGGCCACTAGTTTACTCAGATTCTATGCTAGCGATACAAACATTTTTGGGTCTCTACCAGATTTCTTTGGTTCCTTCCCGAATCTTACGGATCTCGGACTTGCTTATAACAATCTCAGTGGCACTTTACCTCAATCCTTCGGAGGATCCAGGATTCGAAAACTCAGGCTCGAAAGGCAGAAAAATGGCTTGTCGGGTACCATCGACGTGTTGTCGTCGATGACACAGTTGTCCCAAGTGTGGCTATTCGAGAACGAGTTCATTGGTCCAATTCCAGACTTGTCAAACTGTACAAGTTTGTTCGATCTTCAGCTCAGTGACAACCAGTTCACAGGCCTCATCCCAGACTCATTGATGTCAATTGCCACATTGAGAAACGTTTCCTTGGATAACAATGAGCGTATTGGTAAGTTGTAACTTTCCCCAAGAAAAATATACCACAGTGTCTAAACAATGAGTTGGAATACCTGAACCATGTATAGTAAACTTAATGTTGGGAATTTACATAAATTCCTAGATTTTTGTGAGAGATGAAAAATAGATAGAAAAATAACACACACACATAAGGCAATCATACGAGACAAGAAATTACGTGGTTCGGCAATTTTTCTAAGTTCACGGAGTTGCAATGATTTACTATTTCTAAGAAAAAATATAACATGGGATTATAAAATGTTTCTCTCAAAACAACACAACCTATTAGCCCAAGCCTCCACTCCATAGACTAGATCTCAAAAAATCTCTCATTAAAATCATAGCACTTTTATATTGGGTCGGATCATAATCTGGATCAAACATAAACTAAGCTCCACTGAACGGTCAAGTATGTTTCTTTGCCTAGAGAGTGAAAATTACCCCCCTACTTGATGTAGAGAAGGCACACAAAGGATTAGAAGGTGCACATCAACCCTTCATGGTGCATGAAGTGGAAAAACTTGATATGATAATATTTTTTCTATTTACCAAGACAAGCTTATATTGTTTGCAATACTAATTCCACCTAATGATTTTATCATTTCGAATTTATTTAATGATATGTTGGAATAAAAAGCTTCTTTGACGTGGAAATAGTTCGAGAGCCCTTAGAAACCATGATCCTAAATGAAATAAGAAATAAATGCAAAGTGAATTGACACATGACTTAATGGGATGAATATGCGTATGACGCTTCATTAAATGGATGCAATCTAGATGAAATGAACATGAATACATGACAAAAAATATGCATTAAGGCCAATTACAAGGTTTATAAATCAATCACGTCACTCAAACGATAGTTACCCAATAAAATGTCACTCACGCATCTTGTTGAAAACATGGTGTGCAACATGAAAACAACCATGGATTAAGTGAAGGATCAAGCACAAAAATGTCGAAAATTCACACTCACATGGCCTCAATGGCACCAAAGGTGAAAAACCCCATTCTGTACAAACATTTGACAAAAAGCAATTGAAAAAAAAATATATATCAAAATTTGCTAAAACCCCAATTCATAAACCTAGATTTGAATCTAAATGATTTTATGATGTAAATGCAAGAAAATATCATGAGATTACCTTGATTTGATGAGTGAAAGATGTTGGAATCAAAGTTATGGTTACACTCAAATTTGATAGAGTGTGAAATAGATAGGGTTTAGTTTACCAAGAGAAAGAAAATTAAAGGTCAAATCATTAAAATACATGTTTTAAATATGGCTGAGAAGCTCAATTGATATAGTGTTAGTTTGAGCTGCGTTGAAAATGTTTTTCAATGTGTTTGCATTTTAAGCAGTGGGTCCATGCACTGTTCACGGGACCTACAAGTACGGAATTCAGCAAAATTTTCATTAAAATTAAGTCTCACGGCACTATTCACACATTTAAAAATTATTTTGTTACAGTATTTTCAGTTTTCAATTTTCATCAATAAGCGGTATCCAAACAGACCCATAGTGTCTACCGAGACATTTTGTTTGACCTTTGTTGACCAAGTGTCTAATGAAAATACTTGCAATGCAAAATTTAAAAGTTTGAACTCTCAGCTCTCACAGAGATACTATATTAATTCACTCTCCACAAGTAAAAGTTGCTCCAACAATGATCAAAAATACAGAAAAACATATCTTTGGCTCTTACACAAAGAATTTAATATGTTTATAGGCGTTTGGACTAGAGTTGTTGGTTCTACATCGTTTGCCAACTTCGTAGATCTTGAGGAAGGCTCATGTCTTGGTCAGAGTCATAGATGTCCTCTACTCCATGAAAAGTGGGAAATTTGTGATCTAATTTATGACATGTTGGTTTCCACTGCCCTACAAGAGGGCTTAAGATGTTGACCACATACCTAATATCCGGTCTTTGGTATGGCTTGGGAGTAGTGCAATGTCCTGCTAGCTCAGCCACTGTGTATATGCTCTCCATGGTCTCCTCATCAGGGTTAATAGTTTGGTCAATTGCCTTGGCGATGCTCTCCTTGTTCTTTAGAATCCCACAGAACCATGTGACCAGATGAGGGTTATCATCTGGCAGAGTATCATCTACAGCTTTTCTTCCAGTAATCAGTTGCATCAAAATCACTCCAAATGCATATACATCCGCTTTGGTGGTCACTCTTCCTGTAGCTGTTGATAAGGAAAGGAAGTCATCATACAAACTTGCAAATGGTTCAACTAGTGACATCTAACTAGAAAATAATTATTCATGGTGAACATTGGTGTCAACATACTTGGTATGACACAAGCACATGAAGAGAAAAGATTGTATACACACAACAATAACAAGCCCTAGCCTCAAATCGTAGTCATTTATAGATCCTTAATAAATTAGTCAAAGTCGATAATACGTATATAGTGGCATAGTCAAAATTTAATTTAGGAGGTGGGAAAAATTAAAATACATGAATGGAATTAATCATAAAAATATTAATATGTATGAATAATATATATGTAAAATAATGCCATTATCATACAAAATAAATATAAATGTAAATTTTAATTTATTTTTCATTCTTAGATTAATTTACTTAGTTGCTCTCAATATTTTTACATATTTTTGAAATTTCTTCATGATTTTTTTTTCTGATAATTTGATCAATCAAGATAAATTGAGAGAATAAATAAAATATAAAAGTGTTAAAAATATAACAACATGCCTGGAAAATTGCATACTAAGTGTATTGATGCTTTTAAAAAATATATATAATTTATTTAAATTTTGAGTTTATAACAAAAACCTAAAGGTAAATTGTAAGACTTACAAGAAATTATATATCAAGTTGGGTAGGAAGGATGAAGAAAATAATGTTTATAAACTTGTTAAGACTAAGGAAATGAAATAAAGAGACTTGCATGGCATCCAATGCATTAATGATAGAAATCAAAGAATGTTACTAGAAGAATATATGTAGAGTAGACTTAAGAAGCATGAGGACTGATATGGAAATGACATAAAAGAGTGGGGAGTGATGTGGACTTCCAACTCATTCATTCATCTTTTTTTTTTTACAAAATAGAAATTCTACTCTAGCCTAATCTAAGTGTATATATATGTGAAGCTCCCTCTTGGAAACTTGAACCTCGACCCTTACCCACACACCCCACAAGCACTTATACTTATGGAGTGATTATCGCGTTAAGAGTATGCAATGGTAACCCATTCATTCCTAATAACACTAAATTACTAAATTATTGAAGGCTATACTAAATTAATAACACTAGCTCCTTTGTCAATGACAAGAATGAGAGAATATTTACAACATTATCATTATACACAAATAAGAAAGTTAACTAACTCAAGTATGAGAAAAGCTTTGGCTGACATCAGGGACGGACCAGATGGGGCCCAAGCCCCATGGTCCATTTTTTTTTTAGTTATTATGTATTTAATTTTTGTAGTTGGGCTCCTTCCAAAACTTTAGACTCTATTCTTCTCGATAAGTCTAGTTAGCCTCACCCAAATAGCAATTATCTAACCCAAAAACTTAATAAAAACATAAAAACGTTCACAATAGTGATTGTATTTTAGCAAAAAAAAAAATTCTTTTACAACCAAAGAACCAAAAAATCATGTGTTATTGGAGAAGCTAAAACTAAATTTTTTGTAACTACAATACCAATTGTTTGTAGCAATTTGTTAAAAATAAAATACAATATTTTATTAAGAATATATCTTTTCCTTCAATTAAAAAACTCAAATTCTCTCTCTTCCTTTATTATTTTAATGAGTTGTTTATATCATTTTAAATGAAATGATAAAAAAAAAAAAAGGAACATTTGATATTATGTGTATTGTAAAGTGATGTGGTAAAATAGATAATATAGCTTTTTGATGTGCTAAAACCTAAAAATTTTATCACCACCAGTGCAAATGCTCTAACTTAAAATAAAAAAATAAAAAAATTCCTAACCAGCCTAGTATTTAAAAAAAAAAACATTATTTTGTTTTTGTTTTTATCTTTGTTGGCAAATAATTGCATCTTAATGTATTTGAAAACAACAATTTTGTGTATTTATAAATTTTTACTACTATATGAAGGCATGTTTTTTTTTTTAAGCCCTCGCTAGCTTAAAGTCTTAAATCTGTCTCTCGCTGAAGTTATACTGATACTTCCTCAGTAATATGATTTACCCTGATTGTGCAAATATTTTGGCAGATCGTCCAAGTATTGAACGACCATTTATCACTATACTCTATCAAATTCAAATAGGACACAAGAACATAAAATCTTAAGTTTTAGTTACCTCCATATTCTGGTGCAAGATAACCAAAAGTCCCAGCTACTCGCGTCGATACAGGGTTCTTCCCATCAGGCGCAATTTTAACCAAACCAAAATCTGCAACCTTGGCCCGCATATCATCCCCAAGAAGTATGTTGGAAGGCTTTAAATCTCTATGAATGAAAATTTGGGGAGCTAAAGTATGCAGGTATTCCACTCCTTGTGCCACATCCATTGCTATCTGAATCCTCTGCTTCCAAGTAAGAAGAGAACACCCATTCTCACCCAAATCAAACAAATGTTGTGTTAACGTCCCTTGTGGCATATACTCATATACCAAGAGCCTCTCGTTGCCATTGATACAGCATCCTAAAAGAGAAACCAAATGAATATGCCTCACTTTAGTAAGAACTGAAATCTCTGCCTGAAAATCATTGATTCCTTTGCTACCCCTTGCAGCAGATTCCATCCTTTTCACAGCAACTTTAGTCCCATCATGGTATTCTCCTTTGTAGACAACTCCAAAACCTCCCCTACCCAGAATGTTAGCTTCATTGAAATTGTTGGTCACCTGTTTTAGAACTTCAATCGAAATTTCAATATTCGGTACACTAGTTGTACCTCCATTTTCAGGATTCACCACTCCTCCAAACTTCCTATGCCTGCTACTAACATAACATTTAATTGAGATAAAGAACACAACCACAACAAATATGATCACAGCAATAACTATACCAGCAATCATACCAGGCAAGACGGAAGCACCACTTGACCCCATTCCAGCTTTATTCCCACTAGACGATGTGCTATTCATCCCAATCAACGGATTACCGGTCGTAGTTAGGTTCACAGAATCTCCAAATTTTGGTAACAACCCAGAAAGGTTATTGTTCGAGACATCAAGAACCTGAAGTCTTGTTATGTTGGTCAAAGCATCCGGAATGGAACCCGTCAATTTGTTATCACCCAGAAACAAATTCCTCAACGATGTGAGTTTTGCAAAGGCAGGAGAGATCGTCCCAACGAATTGCTGCTTAGCAAAATTGATAGTGATAATATTACCCTGTGAGTCGCAGATAATGGAAGTCCAGCCAACGCAGGCGTTGTTACCTGTCCAAGATTTGGCTAGCTTGCTTGGATACCCAAATGCTGCAGCGATTTCAAGCAATGTAGTCACTTGGTCATCACAAGGACCTGGGGTGCTTTTACAGAAGCTATTGGTACCGAGAGTGTGATTAGTCACGCTAGATGGGAACTGTGGGTGAGGCCCTTGGAGCTCATTGTTATCCAAGGAAACGTTTCTCAATGTGGCAATTGACATCAATGAGTCTGGGATGAGGCCTGTGAACTGGTTGTCACTGAGCTGAAGATCGAACAAACTTGTACAGTTTGACAAGTCTGGAATTGGACCAATGAACTCGTTCTCGAATAGCCACACTTGGGACAACTGTGTCATCGACGACAACACGTCGATGGTACCCGACAAGCCATTTTTCTGCCTTTCGAGCCTGAGTTTTCGAATCCTGGATCCTCCGAAGGATTGAGGTAAAGTGCCACTGAGATTGTTATAAGCAAGTCCGAGATCCGTAAGATTCGGGAAGGAACCAAAGAAATCTGGTAGAGACCCAAAAATGTTTGTATCGCTAGCATAGAATCTGAGTAAACTAGTGGCCTGAGTCAACTCGGTAGGGATGGTCCAAGGTGCAATATTATGGTTTTCGCTCAAGTATAAGACCTGTAAGTTTGTGAGTCCTTGGAGGAAACCTGAAGGAATGGAGGAGAAGTTGTTGTTGTCAAGGTAGAGATATCGGAGAGAAGTGTGGTTGGCAAAGGAGGGCATTGGTCCAGAGAAAGAGTTTTCTTGGAGAGAAAGAATCTCGAGTCGGGTGAGAGTGCCAAGATCCGAAGGAAGAGTGCCTGAGAGAGACTGAGCAATTAATTCGATTTCAGTGACACGGCCTCGGTCGCAGACAACGTTTGTCCAATTGCAGTAGTCTGTGCTGTTAGACCAGCCGCTTGGGGCGGTGCTAAAGGAGGCAGAAAATTGGTCCTAAACAAGAAAATGAGTTGGAAACTGAAAGTGAGTACAAGATTTAAGTATAGAAAATTAGTACAGAAAAAAAAAAAAAAAAA
>NW_027070197.1:124898-162391 GCF_002906115.3 Quercus suber
TAAATTAAGCAGCATGTTAACAATACTAACATGAATTTGCAGAGAACAAATAAAGGTTTTCAGTTTTTGCTTTTTTTTTTTTTTTTTTGCTTCCTTTTGGATTTTCTTTGTTCGTTTGTTTGATGGGTTGGAACACGCTAGTCAGATCTGTGTGTATATGGAGTTGTAGTGAAGAATCGCAAGCTTGAGTGAGTCTGAATTTTGTTTGGGAAATACGGTTTAGGTTTTTGGGTTTGCGTTTTTTTTTTTGGGGATAAGTGGCTTGGTGTTTTTATAATGAATCTCTCCAAACGTTTGATGAAAGTGAGCCTCTCCAAATGCACCGTACGATATTTTAAAGAATAAGTTGTAAACGTGGCAGCATTTTAAGTGGCTATTTTTCCTAATGTGGCAGCACCTCCTTAAAGGCTTCTGCTATTATATATAGTATTAGATAGGTTTAAGAATCTAAAGTATTGTTCATTATTGGACTTTTAGGTGAAATAATTATGATATAGTATTTTACCAAGTATTGATAAATAGTGCCAAGTAGTTAGCTTGCGCTTTTAATAGTGCCAACATAAGTTGGGCTTTTGATGTTGCCAATGAGAATTGAGCTTTGATGTTGCCAATGAGAATTGGATTTTGATATTGCCAATGTAAATTGGGCTTTGGATAAATAAATCGCCATGGTTTCAAACCATGGGCTTTGATTATGGATTTGAATTTTGAATGCTCGGAAATGTGTTGAAAACACACGAGCTGTTTAGACCCCCAAATTAAAGTTACAGCTTGGTTGATTTTACACTAACTTAATACTAAGTGCGGAATAGTGTAAATACAAGTGTATAAGCAAGACAACTACTCTAATCCATATTTAAAGCAACCCAGCAGTAAAAATGAAATGAAAAAGAGTAGGGAAGAGAGATGCAAACATAGATAACACCAAGACGTGTTATCGAAGAGGAAACTGAAGAACTCGGCAAAAACCTCTCTGCCGCCCTCCAAGCAAAAATTGATCTGCTAGACAATCAATTGGGATACATGGGTTAGCAAGAGACCCTCCAAGCCTAATCTACCCGATGTACCTAAGTCCTTCAAACTCCTACTCCAACAAGGCTTCTCGGAACCGTGTCTTGTCTAGTTTTCTAGATCCCGCAACAAGCTCCATGTTGCCTCTACCATTCCAGGCTTCTTCCAATACTTCCCAGCAGCACCAAAACTTCACTTAACACTCTCAAAGGATGTGGTAAGTGTTTGGGCTATCAACCTCTCAATGGTATGGAAATGGAGAGGTAGGAGATGAGGAAATTCCCAAAACAAATGTGTAGAGGATTGTGGGTATAACAATCTCTAACTCTCAAGGTTTTTTGCTAGGGTTTTCTCTCAGAAACTCTCCTTAACATTTGTGGGTAATGTGAGTATAAATAGTGTAGGCATAGAAAGTGTGTATTAGACTGGACAGACTGGCATAACAGAATTTCTCGCGGGTGTCTCGCGGGAAGGCTTTATCCGCGAGATACTCGCGAGACACAACTGTCTCCATTTGGCTTGACTCTTCGCATTCTAGCACGTGCAGGGCACATGGGTCATTTCGCAGGTAGCTAAGTCGCGATATACCCGCGAGAAATCTTCAGTCTTCAAATGCTTGAGTCTTCACACTTTCTCTTTCTATCACACAACCCTTACAAAGAAATTCTACAATAAATACAGGATACAACAGATTGAATATAATTACAATCAAATTTGGCATGGAATAAAAGCCAACAAAACAAATAGTTGTAAATAACAACTTTACAAATTCCATTGATAAAATTGTTTTGCCATAGATTTGAGTCATGGATTTTTCAGATATTGCCAAGCACAAGTATTCTTGGGCCTTAAATAGAATAAGATGTGTGTATTGGGTTCGTAGGGCCGGTTTTGGGCTTAGCTAAATGATGATAATAAAATTGGATAAAATAGGAGTTTTTTGGGCTTTTTGTGATAGTTTATATCATGACCCAATTTAGATAATGAGATATGAAATATTTGTGATTAACATAATAATAGAGGCAAAAAATGTTTGGGAAAACCCAATAACTTATAGTCACCACCAAAAAATGTTTGGGAAAACCCAATAACTTAAAGATTTTTTACCATCCATATTAGATTAGGAAAAACGACCATTTTTCTTAGCCTAGAACCGGTAATAAAATCAAATAGAGTTAGGTGACCAATCACACCTTAGAAAAAACCTAATGATTGGTGGTGACTTCACTTACCTTTGGTAATAAAAGGTTAAAATTGACTCAATTTAGTCATACACTAGAGGTTCAACCTTTTTGTCACAGCACCCGAACTTCGCAAAAGGCGCAAGAGTCGCCGCATAGGGTGGTCGACCGTAGCAAGGCATCGACAGACTGGCGACTCCACTGGGGATACTTAGAGAGTTTAGCCTTCAGAGCATTTGATGAAATCTTAATTATTGGACATTAGCTTTAAAAAATATTGAAATTGATGCCTTTGGGACTTTCTTTGTGAACAATGTTTTTACTATATCTAGTAAACTATTTTCAAAAACAAAAAGTTTTTCAAAACTATTTATTTAAAATTGGTTTTCAAAACTGGCTTTGAGGTATTTTTGTATGTGAGAGCTTTCTTGCTTTTGTAAGCATGCTTTACAGCTTTCCTTCACATGTATAAACCTAGGGTGCTAAGATTTAATTTTTGCTACACCTTTATCTGTGCATATATCTGTTGTGCCTGTTTGGATAGTCTTTCCCCTTTCATTTCAAAATGCGTGACATCACCCCTCATTTTGGGTTGAACTCGGACTCAACGCTTATGGTGATTGTTGACGTACATACCTTAGAATTGATTCTAGGCGCCGACTTGTAGGCACTTTTGGGTCCATGGGTGGACAAGAGTAGTTGAAAAGGTCCCCCTTGATCCGCTTTATCCCACAACTTCTATGAAGGGAAGGATTAGATAATTGAGGTCTCCCTTAAGATTAGGACTAAATCACCTTTGTTAAGTCGTGTCTCATATAGTTGGTGAGGTCCCCCCTAAGATTAGGACCAACTCACCTTTGTTAAGCCGTGTCCATATAGTTGGCCTAGAGTAAGTCAAATTCCCATAAGGATTAGGCAGAGCCAAGCTGAGTGAACATCCAAGCCTAAGGTAGGATAACCTTGTTAGGATTTTTTTTTTCAAAATAATTCAAGGGAAAGTGTCCAGTTTCTATTTGCAGGTCTTGCCTTTTTTGCTTACATTGAAAAGTTGTGCTTTACTCCAGGTTCTATCTATTCCGCTTGCACAACATTTTTGACCAATCCCTAGGGAAAAGCAACTACATTGCTTGCACATTAAATCATACCCAAACCCTAAAAGGGCATGCATGCATACACTAATTGTTTCATCATGTGAATGTGTACTAATAAAATTGGTGGCAAGTAGCCGGAACTCCGCATCAAGGAGGACATTGCCAAAAGTCCAAGATCTTTTTCAAGGAAGCTTGGTCATCAAGAATGAAGCCTCTACATTTTGTAAAATTGAAAATCTTTGTATCCCCCTTAGGGCATTTTAAAAAGCCCAGTTTTGGGGGCATTGTAAAAAGCCAAAGTTTTGTAAAAGCATCATTTCATTGTAATGGAAAAAGGGAGATTCATTTTGCATTTTAAATCATGATGTGAACGTTTCGATGACTTGTCAAGCATATGCATTAATTTTGCATCACTGTAGAAACTCACCATAACAAAAACCCGACCAAGGGTTCCAACCAATTTTTGAAAATAATAGGTGCATTTTAAATAAGCAAGGACCTAAACTAACTATGTGTTCGTTTTATGTTTCCACTTTATCAAATTTTCAAATGTACCCTCGTATCTTTCTTGTCTCATTTTTTTGTTCTTTCCAGGATTATAAACAGAAAAGATTGCTCAAAGGAAACAATCAAAATTACCATCACATCATGATCTCATCATCACTAGATCTTGTGCTAAAGAGATGTCTACTAGTGCTCCCTCTCCCATCACTCTTCTAAAAGAGCAAGAGGCAGAAATGATGCACATGATGCAACGGTAAGTTGTGGGAGGTGGGCGTAACTCATTTGGTCCTACTCCACTATGGCAAGATTCTGGGCCCAGTTTGAAAATGAGACACCACCGTTGAATCCGAACAATGATTAGACCCCACCATCCATTGGCCCACAAAGAGGTAAAAAGGAAGTGGATCCTTCTAAGGATGAGACCTCGGTGTCTAGCTGAAGTTAGGTTAAGAACCAAGTGGAAACCTTTAAGGAAAAGATGCGCATTATGGACAGTTCATGCTCCCGGGGAAGCGTTGATCTTGATAGTTTGACCAATTTCCCCCAAGTTATCATGCCTCCCAAGTTTAAGTGACCTGAATTTGTCAAGTATGATGGAACCAAAGATCCCTGTACCCATTTGTGCATGTTCTGTAGAAATATAGCACCCTATAGGGACAACCAACCTTTGCTCTGTTAGGTATTCCCTAATAGCTTAACTGGCTTTGTAGCCATGTGGTATTTGAGATTGGAAAAGACCTTAAGCTAGAGGCAGATGGCCAATGCCTTTTTGGATTATTACCGGTTCAATACTAAGATAAATCCTGATCATACAGCCCTTTAGAAAGCAGAAAAGAAAAGTAAGGAGTCTTTTCGTGACTATGCCTAGAGGCGGCATGAGTTATCCACAAAGGTGCTTCCTTCTATGATGGAGGAGGAGATGATCAAGTGGTTCATTGATAACCTTAAGCTTTTGTATTATGAGAAGATGATCAATGCTCAAGTCACTCATTTTGCAAACCTGATTCCCATTGGGGAGCACATTGATGAGGGTATTAGGAGTAAGAAGATAGCTGGTCTTGATGCTTTGCACTCTATGATAGAATAGTAGGTAAAGAAGGCAACCAGTTGTAAGGGAAAGGAAGTCGATGTCCATATGATTGCTAGGACACCTAAGAGGCCAAGGGGTTCTACCTCTATTTATGCTACTTCGATTGTTCAGCCTTACCTACAGTAGGTTCAGCCAACTTAGGCACTTCATCGAGCATTTAATCAGAGGGGTAGGCCAGATCAACCGTAGTATCCTAGGAGAGAGCCATGGAAGTTTCCTTTGTTGCCAATGCCCATGTCAGAGCTTTATCCTTATTTGTTGGAAAAGAAGTTGGTGACTCCTCTATTTGTTAGGCCAAGGGATGATCTTCCTCTACCTGGTTTTGATTCATCTAAGAAATGTGAGCACTATTTTGGGGCCAAAGGGCACACCTTAGAAGAGTGTGTACCTTTGTAACTCCAGATCCAGGATCTTATTAATAACAAGTTAATACAGTTTGAGGACACTCTGAGGCTAAATGTTATCACTAATCCCTTACCTCCTTATCCGGAAGGGAAGGTGAATGCTATCTCTACAATAGAAGACAGGATTCTGAATTTCTCATCCCCCCTATTCCCTTGGAAAGCCATGTTGCGAGCTTTAGCCAAGGAAAGCCATATTGCTTTGGAGAATATAGGAGCCCCAGGATTTGACTGGGAAGTCTGCTCATTTTGTAACAGTGGGAATAGACATGCTTTGTTTGATTGCATGATGTTTGAACAAGTCTCCAGCTCAGATCTCTATTTTGGCTTTGCTATTATCTTTCGAGGTCCACCGTGAAGCCCTTTTGAATGTGTTGAAAGAAACACATGTTCCTACTGTATTATGGATTCCTTCTTGGAGGGTATGGTATCACTAGTGTTGGCCACCAACCAAGTTGCTTTTTTAGACGATGAGCTACCTCTCGAAGGAAATGATCATATTCTGGCCATGCACATCATAGTCAAGTGTGAAGGCCTAATTGTTGCAAGGGTATTGATTGATAATGAGTTTGCTTTGAATGTTTGCCCAATGGCTACTCTAGAGCACTTGAAGGTGGATATATCGCTTATCTAGCCTAGCTCCATGATTATTAGAGCTTTTGATGGAACACGCTAAGAAGTATAAGGCAAGATTGAATTAATGATTGAAGTTGGCCCAAGGTCTTTCATGGTTAACTTTCAAGATTGAATTAATGTTCTCCATACAATATGCTTTTAGGAAGACCTTGGTTACATGCAGTAGGTGCAGTTCCATCTACGCTTCACTAGAGACTCAAGTTTATATTTGTGAATTAGTTGATAACCACTATGGCTGAGGAACCTATGACTATTTATCAAGAGACATTTATACCCTAAATCGATGCTAATGCCTTTCCTGAAGCATCATTCCAAATTTTCGAGCTAGTTTCTATGATTCACAATACTTTTAAGCCTGAGTCAAGATGGCCTGTAGCAGTTTTGATGGCCCTTAAGGAGATGCTCAAGGTTCGGTATAAGTTAGGCCAAGGCTTCAGAGCCACGGGACATAGGAGCCCTAGTTTGATTAAGCTTTCATATAACAAAGGAGGATTCAGTTTAGGATATGAGCCCACTCATGAAGAACTATTTCAAGCTTCTAGAGGAATGAAGAGGAGGCTTGCTAGCCCAGGGATGTCTATTGTCTATATCAGGGCCACTTTTTCAGCTCCGGCTGAGTGCATTATGCCATAACTTTTCAAGGAAGTGGAAGATGAAGAGTCTGATCTAGCTTGTGTTATTCAGCTCTGTCCTGAGGAATTCTTAGTGAACACAATCATGTCTTCTGAAGATGGTTCGATTTCTACTACCCGACCGGGACTACCAGGCAAGATGGCAAGCCTTTGGACCATTGAGCCTTGCTTTTATGATTGCACCAGCTAAGTAAGGAGTATTCTATCCTCGTGTGGTTGGGTTTTCCAATCGCTCGAGAGGGTTGGAATAGCATATCTAGTTTGTTTTGCATGCTTATGTCATTTCCTACTTTTTTTGTATTCCTTTTATCTCCCCAATTTATTCTCTCAATAGCATTTCCCTTTTATCATTATTAGGTATGAACTTTGTTTTCCCCCTACCCATAAGCCATTAATGAAATATTCAGCGTATTATTCAGGAAAATTCTTGCATCACTCTTTTACTGATTTCTTATGAATGTGTGTGCAAATTATCTTATGTTTTTCTGTATATGTTTCGTTCTATAGGATTTGTTCTGATTCCCAAGTGGATACATCATCTCTTTGCCATAATGAGGACATAAGCGATGTGAACGAGATAATATATTTGGATCATGATGTTGAAGGTTTGGAAGAGACTTTGATTTTTCCTCGAGATATTTTGGAAGCTTTGAGTAGAGAGAGCGAAGGGTCCAAGCATAAAATAGAGGAGACGGAGGTGGTAAACCTGGCCGAGGAAAGCGAAAAGGAAAAACCTGTTAAGATTGGGGTAAACTTTCCTAAGGACATGAAAGACGAGCTTGTAGCTCTGCTAGAGGAATTCATGAAAATCTTTGCCTGGTCCTATCAAGACATGCTAGGGTTAGATACAGAGATTGTAGTCCATAGGATTTTGGTTAAGCCCGAATGCCCTCTAGTGTAGCAAGCCCTTAGAAGAATGAAGTCTGAAGTCATCCTGAAGATAAAGGAACAAGTGGAAAAATAGCTGAGTGTCGGTTTCGTTACTGCCATAGCCTATTCTAATTGGGTTGCCAATGTTGTTCTTGTGTTGAAGAAAGAGATTTGACTATACCGTGACCAATATTTGAACCAGGCTTGCCCAAAGTGTTAAGAAATTTAGACCCCGGTTGATAGAATTAACAAGTTTTAAACCTAAGTTGTTAATTAGATTTTTATGAAAAAAACTTGTTAAAGCAAACAAACATCAATATCAAGTCAAAATCATGCAACGGAAAAATAAATAAGACAAGATATGATGACCCAGGAAAACCAATGAAACAAACTAGTTTCACAGTAAAAAACCTGAGGGGTAACCTTCCCGAAAAGCAATCCACTATAGTAAAGAGAAGTTTTAGATCTAGTACAAAACCTTTGTCCTTAGACTCTACAATCCTCGTAGATGAACTCACAGTAGAAACCTTCTACCGCTTCAGAACCTCTGAACTCTTCAATATATGAACGTCACCCTTTTTGTTACACAGATCCCAATACGTGACTAACTCCTTTGCAAAAATCCTAGTACGTGACTCACTCACCAACTTGAAGAAGAATGTTGGCTGCAAAGTTCTTCACTTCATCAACAATGAAGATTAAGAAGCACTTGGTTACAAAACCCTAAGGCACAAAGATGCAGTAGCTTCTTTTAGAGAGAATAAGGTATCGGTCACCTTTTGCATATGTTCTCCTTGTATTCTCTCATGTGACGGCCTCTAAAATAAACCTTATATGGTCTAGGGTTGTAAGAAAAGAAACCCTACACAAATACAAAAGCCTGGCCCAAAAATCAGATTTGAAAATTCTAATTTCCCGTAACCTCGATTGATCGGGAGGTGTCGAGCTTTAAACCTCGATAGATAGCTATCTATCGAGAAGCTATCGAGGAGCTATCGAGAAGCCAGAAGATTTCTCGATCGATCCACCAGCTATCGAGAAGGTGTCGAGATTGCGATAAGAAACACCTTAAGAGCTCGATAGATAGCCAGCTGTCGGGCAGGTGTCGAGAAGCTGTCGGGCTATCTGTCCGCAGGTGTCGAGCTATCTGTCCAGCTTTATTGAACACCTTTTCTTCACTTGTTTCTTGGTCCAATCTTCATGGCTTTAATACTAGACTTGAACAACATGTTTCTTGAAGTATTAAACACATCCTAGATCTACCAAATTACAAGTAAAGTGCGTTTTGTTAAAGGATTAGCCAATTACACAAAATATGTCCTTAACACAAAGGATAATTTTCCCTTGCCTTACATCGATACTCTGATTGACTATATCGTGACCAATATTTTCTTTTCCTTTATGCATGGGTTCTCAAGTTATAATCAGATCAAGATGGCTGAAGAAGATAAAGCCAATACAACGTTTACTCCCATTGGGGAACTTATGCCTATGATGCCATGCCATTCGATTTGAAGAATGCAGGTGCGACTTATCAGCAAGCCATGGTAACTTTGTTCCATGATATGATGCATAAGGAGATTGAATTCTATGTAGATGACATGATCGCCAAGTTGTGCACTCCTAGAGATCATTTGATATATTTGGAAGTTGTTCAAATGCCTTTTCAAGTACAGGTTGATGCTTAACCCTAATAAGTGCATCTTTAGAGCTAATTCAGGGAAGTTGCTTAAGTTCATAGTTAGCCAAAGAGGGATTGAAGTGGACCCTGTGAAAGTCCAAGCCATCAGGGATATGCCCATACCAAAAACTGAGAAACAAGTTAGAAGCTTCTTAGGAAGGATTAATTATGTAGCTCACTTCATAGCACAATTGACCGCCATGTGTGATCCTTTATTCAAGCTCTTAAAGAAGGATACAAAGATAGAGTGGATGAATGAATGTCAAGCAACTTTCGACAAGATCAAGCAATACATGTTGCGCGCTGGCATGGGCCTCACGTAAGCTTTGATAGTACATTCACTACTTTACATGTGGTTGATCTCCCGCATGGAACCCATCAAGTACATCTGAAAAGCTTGCCCTCACAGAAAAGATTTCCCATTGGCAGATGTTGCTATCCGAGTGCAACATTGTATTTGTAGTGAGAAAGGCCATCAAGGGTCAGGCTATAGCCTATTATCTAGCAGATCAGCCGTTGAACGATCAAGATTTCTCAAAGTCCCTTTCCCAGATGAAGATGATTTGGCAATAGATATGGAACCAAGCTGTGTGAAACCATGGCATTGGAAGCTGTATTTCGATGGAGCCGCTAATACCACTAGAAAGGGAGTAGGAATAGTCCTGGTGTCCCTGAAAGGCCAATAAATCCTAATCTCAATCAAGTTGAATTTCGACTGCAAGAACAATGTCACAGAATACGAAGTGTGCATAGTAAGCTTGCAAGTCACCTTGGAGTTTAGCACATATGATTTGAGTGCCTTTAGAGATTCCTTGTTGATCACCACGTAAATTGAGGGTATGTGGCAAGCCCGAGATACCAAGTTGATTATGTATTAGAAATGTGCTAGCTGCTTGATCTCGAAGTTTCAAAATATTACGTTTGCTTACTTGCCTCGAGCATGCAATCAATTCGCCAATGCATTAGCAACCCTAGCCAGCATGGTCAAGTTGGCATAGGGAGATGAAATGCGACAATTACGCATAAAAGTCCCCAGTTTGCCATCCTATTGCGTGAACATTGAAGAATGCATGTATGTTGAAACTAAATTTGATGGAAAACCATGGTACTACAACATTAAGGCTTATATCAAGGATGGTGAATATCTGTGTAGAGCTATATAAGAAGTTCATTAGGCGCATGGCATGCGAATTTTTCTTGAGTGGTGAGATCTTGTATAAGAGGAACCATGATACAACCCTACTTCAATGCATAGATGCTGCAAAAGCTAACCATCTGATGGAAGAGATGCATGAGGGTTTGCTTGGAGCCCATGTTAGTGGAAAATTATGAGAGCCAGTTACTATTGGCTCACCGTGGAGAATGGTTGTATTAATTATGTGAGAACTTGCCATCATGGCCGAGTCTATCAGAATAGGAAGAATGTTCCTCCCCAACCCTTGCATTCTTTAGCAGCACCATGGCCTTTTTTAGCTTGGGTATGGATGTCATTGGACCTATGATTCCAAAAGCTTCGAATGGGCATGAGTATATTTTAGTGGCCATCGACTACTTTACCAAGTGGGTGGAAGCCGCTTCCTACAAAAGCGTTACCCAAGCGGTAGTAGCTCGATTTTTGAAACAGAATATCATTTGCCACTACAGCGCACCAGGAGAGCCTATTACCGACAATGGAAAGAATTTGAATGGGAAAATGATTGAGTAACTTTGCCAACAATTCAAGATTGAGCATTAAAATTCGGTTCCCTATCGTCCTTAGATGAATGGTGTAGTGGAAGCAGCCAACAAGAATGTGAAGAAGATCTCAGTGAAGATGATGGATACCTAGAAGGATTGGCACGAGTATTTGCTATTTTCCTTATGTGCTTATCACACTTCTATTCGCACTTCCATGGAAGCAACCCCATATTCTTTGGTTTTTTGGAATGGAGGTCATCCTCCTAGCAGAGGTAGAGATCCCATCTCTTCCGATTTTGTCACAAGCAGAGCTGACAGAAGTCAAATGGGTTCGTTCCCACGTTCCCAATATGAGCAATTGAACATGATAGATGAAAAGTGCATGACTGTAATGCGCTATAGACAATTGTACCAATGCTGCATGAAGCGAGCATTCAACAAAAAGGTTAGACCTAGAGTCTTTGAAGAAGGCAACTTAGTCTTGAAGAAGTGCAACCAGGCTATGCCTGATTATAGAGGAAAGTTTTCCCCAACTTATGAGGGCCCATATGTGGTGAAGAAGGCATTCTCTGGAGGAGCCTTGATCTTATTTGACATGGATGGACATGATTTTAGCATGCCTACCAATTCAGATGCTGTTATATAGTACTTTGCATGATGGATTTCCTAAATGTAACCCTTTTTATTTTTCCTTGTATCAAAAAAAGAAAGAAAAAGAAAAAAAATTTAATCAAAAAATACAAAAAAATGTATGGAAAAGGTAAATTGAAAACCCGAAAGGGCAGTTTACACAAAAGGAGAGCAAAAATAAAGTGTGAGGGAGCTTGCTAGATTGAAAACTCAAAAGGGTAGTCTAGGCAAAAATTAAGACAATCAAATTTTTTTTAATGTTTGTTGAACTACGTAATGACCTGGTCCTTCTTCATAGAGGTACATAGGTAGCCAACTTTGGCTCGATCACATTTTAAAAGAAAAAATAGTCAGTTCTTCAAGTTTATTGTGGATTGAGATCAAGCTTAGAAGAAGGATGAATTCTTTTCAAGGGTGCCTTAGGATTTCAAAAAGGTTGCTCATTATTTGAAGCATCTCCAGTCCTTTGTGATTTGTTTAAAGATTACTTGGCATACAATATTTCAAGGTGTACCCTAATGGGAATGGAAAAGATTTGTTTAGAACAGGATGTATCCTTTGGAACCTGAGAATTTGTTATTCATAGACTTACATTTACCATTATATTTGTATGTTCTTGCATTTTTGAGTATTTGCATGCATATTCATTAAACATGCCTGTCTTGTGCCTTGTTATATCTTTTCATTGTATCTATCATTTCCTTTTCCAAACACAAACATCATAAACATAAATATCATTAGATGATCAATATATACATAAACATCTCTGCTTCCACCTTCTTTCCTTTTTCAAGCATGCCTTACAAACTAGACTATACTTTGAAAACTCAAACGTATACATCATATTATATTTTATGATGTATAATATGATGCACAAAACTGGCCAAAACTAAGCCGAATTATATAAATATTTAGGCCTCCTACACATATTTGGCCTTTTTCATTTTTTTTTTCCATTTTATCATTAGATTAAGTAACTATAATTAAACTAATTACTAATTAGATATCTAATTAAACTTAATCTAATGAAACAATAAAAACAAAATTTAAAAACCCTACCTTACATACCCCACAGCCCACACGTTTTCACTTTCATTTTCACAACCTCCACCCCAGTCCCTCTCACATTCTCCACTCCACATGAATCTGCCTCTGCCACCACCTCCATATGCCGGCTTCCCCATGCCGTTCTCCCCATGCCAGCTTGATCTTTTCATTCTCATGGTGAGCCTTTGTCTTTTTAATTTCTTGATAACCCTCTCTCTTTTTGTATTTTGGGTTTTGTTTAATACTAAATCAATGCTATATTTTGTGAATCTATGACTGTGATGTTGAGTTGTTATTTTCCTTTTGTGATTGTGATGTTGACTTAGAGTTTTGAAAAAATCGATAACCCTATGTGCTTAATCGAAAACTGACTAAAACCGACCGAAATTGATTGAAACCGAAATACAACCAAAACCGAACGATTTCCATTTATTTCGGTTGGTTTCAGTTGAGAATTTCAAGAATCAAAAATTTCAGTTTTAGTTGGCCAAAACAAAGAAAACTGACCAAACCGAACTGATTACACCCCTATCTGTCATAATGACTCTGAAGATCCCGGGCTACTCCTTCGCTAGCCGAAACTGTGTCCTTGTTACTACTGAACGAGTCTCCTCTAAATGGAACAAAGGCAGGAGTCTTCCCACAATCCCCATTGGATCTCGATCCTTGAGGCATATTCTGCAAAACAAATTTGTCATCAGTCATCAAGTCTAGATTAAATGGCAATGCGAACAAATAGGTAAGTATGTTAACCCTACTACCTAATGCATGATCATACCTAGCATACCCTCTGCTAAAGTTTTTCTCTCCTAGCATACCCTCTACTAAGGTTTTTCTCACCTAGAATACCCTCTGCTAAAGTTTTTCTATTTTAGCATACCCTCTGCTAAAGTTTCTCTCTTAGGTTTTGATTCGACCGGGCTCATTTATTCCTGTTTTTACCAAAATATATTTCTTAGGGTTTAATTCGACTGTGCTCATTTAATCCTATCTATCTTTTGAGGTTTGATTTGACCATGCTCGTTTTATCTCATGAGGGTTTGATTTGATCGTGCTCTTTTAATTTGAGGATTGAGTAGCTTCGTGCTTACTTTCCAAGAATTATTTGACAAAGGTACATAATTCTTCATAGAATTTGATTTGGCTCTGCTCATTTAATTTTGTTCTTGAAAATCACTCCATGCTGATCGCTGATTTTCATCTTTCGAGGTTTGATTCGTCTATGCTCATTTAATCTCATAAGAGTTTGATTCAACAATGCTCGTTTAATCCGAGGCTTAAGTGTTTTGCATTTTGTGCATCATGCTTGCCTTCTAAGAATTATCTGACGGCAATCCATAATTCTTTCCAAGATTTGATCCGACCATGCTCGTTTAATCCTATTTATTTTTCAAGGTTTGATTTGACCATGCTCATTTAATCTCATGGGGGTTTGATTCGACCATGATTGTTTAATCCAAGGTTGAGTATTCAGCACCCTGTGCATGGTGCTTGCCTTTTTGGAGTTACTGGATGGCAATCCTTAACTCCCCTCTAGAATTTGATTCAGTCGTACTCATTTAGTTCTGTTCTTGAAAATCACTTGATGACGATCGTTGATTTTCCTCTTTCTGGGGTTTGATTCCACTGTGCTTGTTTAATCTTATTCTAGCATACTCTCTGCTAATGTTTGATCCGACCCTGTTCTAGCATATGCTCTATTGATGTTTGATTCTATCCTATTCTAGCATATTCTCTACTGATGTTTGATCCTACCCTGTTCTAGCATAAGCTCTGCTAATGTTTGATTCTATGCTATTGTTGATACCGTATTTTGTCCACCTTTGATTTGTGTGCCGAACCCCAAAAAACCCAAAAATATTATTTTCTCTCCATGAGTCGATGAGAGCATCTAGAACAATGTGGCACAACCCGTTCGGGAATCAAAGCACCCGAAGTGCCTTTTTTAGTTGAAATGACTAAAATGCCCCTAGTCAGCCCTAGGTTTGACTGAAGGCCAAACGAGGTCCAAACTCTCTCAAAAAAACGTCTTTCATAGTTTTACATCAAACCCGAGCTTCTCAGAAATTTTTAACAACTTTGACCTGAAGTCGATCTTGGGTGGGCCCAAAAACCCTAATTTGGATTTGATTGTCAGAACGGGTTGAAACCATTGGCATTACGAAGATTATCAAATTCTTATTCCAAGGACTATTCATGGGTCAAAATGGGAATTTAACGGCTGAGATATCACAAAAACTAGGATGACACACCGATCGATGCATCATAAACTTTCAAGAGCCATAACTTTTGATCTGACCATTGGATTTTCTAGATCCATACCTTTCTGGAAATAGGAAGTCAAGATGTTTCCCGGGGTGGCCAGATCAACCACATTTTTTTTTTTTTTCTGTTTTTTGCTCTCTACCCAGCTTCTCTACACATTTTTCTCCCTTCCAAACACCAAATAAACACACACAAAACACCCAAAAATTGCATCGAAGCCTTTTGATTCTTCTCTCTTCACCAACAACACAAGGAATTGTTCTTATACCCAATCTTTCTTTCCTTCATTCTACGCTTTGGATTTGGGCTTTAGGGGTGTGGATGCAGCTTTTTTAGCTACCATCCACACCCCTAACCTTTTAAATCTTTTTCTAGCATTTATCTTGTTGTTTTTGCTTGAATAACATGTTTTATTGCTTTCCTTAGCATATTTGTTTTTTTATTTGTGCTCCTAGCATAGATCTCTAGGTTGTTATGTCTTGTGCCATGTTGTTGTGCTTATATCTATGTTTCTACATGCTCGTATGTTTAGATCTCTAGGTTGTTATGTCTTTTTGCTCTATATTGATGTTAGGGTTACATGCTCACATGCCCGTTTGATGTCGTTGGTTATGCCTTGCTTGGATCTTTGTATTTATGCACTTTTTGCCATGTTTTGTGCTTAGATCTACATCCATATATGTCTATATGCTTGGATCCATGTTCTACGACATCTATGTGCCAAGCTTTCAGAAGTTCACACATATGTTGCCATGCCTATGCCTAGATCTATGTTTTCATATGCTTGTGTGCTTGGATCTATGCTCTACACGTTTCATGTTGTTCTCTGTGTGCTTTTGCGCTCCATGCCATGTTTGTGTGCCTAGACCTAGGCTATGTTTGTCATACCATGTGCTATTGTAGCCCTTTTGTAGCTTTATCTTTCTTTTTGTTATTTTGGCCTAATGGTTGGGACCCAATCTTGACCCTATGATTTTTGTCATTACCCGTACACCTTGGCCCACATCAAGGGTTTGGATCACACTTATTTGCATGTCTATGCTTGCTTGCTTCTATGCTTTATGCTTGTGTTAGCCTCTCTTGTTCTGGGCTTTGTCACGCTTGACGCCCTTAGCGGGTGTGTGGTTGTGTGGTTACATCCGACACCCAGGAGGCCCTGTTTGGATGCAACCATTTAGGATGCATCACCATGATGCCGGTTACTTCGTGTATACCTTTCCCCTTTTCCTCTCTGTGCGATGATATGCTTGCCATGCTTGTTTGTGCCACCCGTTGGCTTTCTATGCATCTTCACACGCTTGCTTACATATCCATGCATGAGTCTTACTTGCTAGTGTGTCGTCCATGCTTCAACATAATGAAGTTATAGACATCCGATCCAATCCTACATTTGTCCCTCGCGGACATCACCTTTTGTTCATTTTCTTGCTTGTTCGCTTTTCTGCTTGTTTGCTTGCTTTCCTGCTATGCTTGTCATGTCTATCATGCTCATCTGTTTTATGCCTTTTCATATACTCTTCACATCTTTTCCTTCCATTGCTTGTCTACTGGTTTCTTGTCTTTGCCTTTGCATGTACACACATGGAGCAAAGACGCATGGAGCTAGGGCACGGTCTCCTAGGTGCAAGCAAAAAGGGCGCAAACGCAAGCATGTAGATAAGCCAAGAACCTGTGTTCAGTAGGTTTAGGAGTTTAGCCTTTCCCTTTAGTTATGTACTCTTTTAAACCCCTTCCTTCCTCCTCCCTTTCTCTCTTAGATGGTTTGTATTAGGTATATCATGCCTCGTACCATTCGTCCTCATTTCTAGAGTATGGCAACCCCTGTTTACTTTACTGCACCTATATTTTGGGCCATGTTCTAAGGATGTAGGCATTTACTTTCTTGTTCTGTGTGCTTGCATTGTGCATAATGTATGTATATATACTTGTTCCCCCCTTTTAGCGTGATTGCATAATTTTGTATATGCACGCAAGCTTGAAGTATGCGTACACATACAACTAGCCTACGTACGCAAGCTTATGTATGTGCATGCATACCTTAACCCAGAAACCCTAATCTAAGTTTTTTTGCTTTTTTTTCTTTATTTCCTTGCGTCATATGCCTCTGTTTTGGCTCGTTTTATGTTTTTAAGTCTCTGTTCCTCTATTTAATTGTTTATTTGCTTTTAGCATGCTAGACTAGGGTTTTCTTGATGTCTAGAATGCAATCACATGTTTCTTTGATGTTGCCATGTCTATGTTTTTGCCCTTGTGATATCTTGTTGTTTACTGCCTTGGATGGGATGATATGATATGCATGATAGATGTATGCTAGGCTTGATGTGAGTTGCCATGATAGATGTATATTAGGAGTTTTGGGATGATTGATGCTATGTTGATTGCTAGATGTATGCTAGTGTGTGTGTGTGTGTGTGTGTGAGTATATATAACAATATTAAATGAGCATTTAATGAGAATAAGACATAAGACAAAATGACTGGAAGCCGACACACGGGTTGGGTGGGGTTAGGTGCCTAACACATTCTCATCCCCATACCTAAACTCCGAACCTATACTCTGGCAAATTTATTTTAGGAGCACCCCCTAAAGTTGAAAAGAAAGAGGCTAGAAACCCTAGGACAAAAAGGGAAGAAAACAAAAAGTCTCAACAAAAGAAGCTACATTTCTATCATCATTGTGGAGCTTCAGAGCATACTCATCCAAATTGCTATAAGTGGTTAGCCACTCAATAAAGCAATAGTATGCTCTCGTCCAGAAACCAGAATTAGTTTCCATCATCTTTTGCTCCTCTTGGAGATTTTCTTAATGCCTTCATGTTCAAGGTATGGAAGGAAAATTGCTCAAAGTGATTTAGTCACTTTTTCTCTCTCTCCCCTTATGTTTATGCATTACTTGTTTATTTTGCTTTCTTGTTTTTGAGACAATCTAGTTTTATGCTTTGTTTTGTTTAGCATGTTTTTGTTTGTTTGTTTTTAGCTTTGCTTTATTTTGTTTTTCATAAAAAAAAAAATTCATAATAATTTATTGCATTTTCTAAAAATATAGTTAAAAACTTAAATCATAATTTATTGCATCATAATAATTTGCATTTTCTACTAAAGAATATTCTTACATAATTCTTTTCAATAGTTAACAATATACAATAATGACCATATTTAGCTTATGTAAGAATTATAAAATGCATCAAATTGCATATTTTTAAAATGTACTAATGTATAAGGATGGAGTTACAAACTAGTTCAATATAAAGATCAAAGAATTTTAATACGTTGAGCATGGATATGTAAACTAATTATTGTACGCAAAATCAAAGGGCAATTTATCCATAACAAGCATAAATTCATACATTGATTAACTCTATACCCATTGATCCATCAATTTGTGGTTATGTATATCAAAGAATACATGATAATAGTGAGGTATAGTTGAGGCTCTGAAAAACTAAATTATTTTATGTCAAGGGCATTTCAGGAGACGAATCCCGTGAGTTGTCTCTCAAGTCATCTCGTGAATTGCATCATCAATTGATTTTCAAATGAAGTCATGAGCAATTCAAGACTGTCCTGCAAACTGTCCTGGGAAAACAATCTTCCAAAATAACCCATATATACAAAAGATTTAAGTATGAAATATCATAGAAATTGGCACATAGTAGAGCCAACATAAATACATCAAAATTGTAAAACTTAAAAATGAAAAACTTGGCCCCACAGGGTGCAACCACTAGTGAAATGATATAGTAATTGCAATTAATTCGTTCATTAATGTACATTTTTAGACCCCTTAACACAAGTTGTTTAACGTAGTTATTTAGCCAAGTGAATACTTAGATAAATTATTCAGTTCTAGGTTAACACAATAATATCATATCATGCAAATAATGCAAAAATATAAAGAACACCACGATATGATGACCCAGGAAAACCTAACTAGTAAAAAACTTGGGGAGGATTTAACCTAGCTGTCCTCAAGGTAAAAACAAATCCACTATGAAAGAATTGAAGCTTTTACAATAGAACTTAGACCATTAACATCCTATTACTACCTCGAGTAGAAAACTTACTACCACGACCACGTGATAGCTTTGAGTCCACAGACTACTACGTGATAGCTCCGAGTCCATGGACTACTTCTTTCTTTGATCTGCAGCAACCACAAGTTCTCCTTTTACAATAGAACTTAGACCACTAACATCCTATTACCACCTCGAGTAGAAAACTTACTACCACGACCACGTGATAGCTCCGAGTCCACGGACTACTTCTTTCTTTGATCTGTAGCAACCACAAGTTCTCCTACTTGTGACTTTGAGACTCCACTCAAAGGTTTCATATTTTCTTTAAAGTTCTTATGCAATAACTGAAGAGATCATCAAGTTCTTGATGCAAATCTTGATCTTGACAACTCTATGTGTGTGTATGAAGGTAAACACCTCTAGATCTCACAGAAGATTCAACACACAACTCTCCAAAGGCTTCTAAAATGTAGCTGGGGTTGTTCCTTTTATACTTGAAGTAAAACACTTAACCTTACACGTCATATGGGCTTGGGCTGAATTGAAAGTTTTGCAGAAAATTAAATCTGCATGAGTTTCGATCGATCGAGTCTAATTTTCAATCGGTCGAGCCTTACAAATTTTGTCCAATAAATCCCGCAATCACTCAATTCAAATTTTACATTAAATCACACTTTGAGCAAGCTTAAACCTAGACTCTATGTTTTGATCATGGTTTGCCAACACAATACACATTGAAGTTCTAATACATTAGTTCTTAAAATATTAGAATCTAACAATTAAGATGACAGGACCATTGTTAATGTCGTTTTTATTGAATATAAGATAAGTTAGAAATTGTTACTCTCTTTCTAACTAGGTGAAAGAGACAAGACGAGATGGGAAGGCCCCACAGGACTTCTCGGAGAACTTTCAGAAACAAGGCACCATGTTGTTTCGTCGAAATTTTCCAACACTCTTCTCCCAGTGGTCATTCAGACTTGGGGCTGGGAATCTCTTCATGAGAGACCTTTGAGGTGTCCCATTGTGTTTATACAGGAGTTTTACTCTAATATACATAGTATCGATACCTTTGTACCACAGTTTGCCACGACATTTCGAGGTACACGTATCGTAGTTACCTCGAATCTTATATCTGAGGTACTACATGTTCAAAGGGTAGCACATCCTGAGGCGAGCTAAGCCTCGTGCAGAGGCGAGCTTCTATCTCATTTTTTTGAGACGCCTTCTGTTGGAGTTTGTGCCCTAAAAATCCAATTTATTGGCATGTTATAAATAATTAAATTGTTTAATTATATGAGACTATCTATAAATAAACTAATGGGACATTATCTTAGTCCATGAGATGCATAGTATGTGATTTATGTGAAAAGTCACAGAAAGATATAAATCACAAGTTCTTTGTAAACTTAGAATTTTAGTTCGTAGTCGGTGATGAAATTGGGCGTTTCATGTATGAAAACTATAACATATCAACTAAGATGATTTGTCTTGATTATAAAAGTGGAGACTTCTAGTTGATATGTTGATATGTTTTAAGCGTTAAGACATATTGAACTGTTCCACTATGAGATTTATTATTCTCCTAACGACTGTTAAATGAATAATAAATCTCATGACTTCTATTTACATCAACTCTAAATCCTGAGAGAATAATGAACCTGATCATGAGGTGTAGGTTGTTTTGATATATTAGGAGTCAGATCTAAAGTCACGATTGAAACCTCATTATGTTGGGCAACCGCATTTAATGTTGATGGAACATATATTCTTAAGATGGAATTCATAATCTCTTAACAGAGATTTAAAATATTCCCTTGAGATAAGTTTAATGTGTTTGGTTATTCAGAGTGTTGGCCCAACCACTTTAGTAAGGAGTTTCTAAAGTATATATATTTATGAAATTGGATTTCATAAATATATATTGAATAACATAAAGGATTAAACCGGATACTTAAGGATTAAGATGTAGTAATATACAAAGTGGCAGTCAACTTACATAGTACATATTATCAATTGCGAATGAATTAGATCCGTTAATTTTTCGCTGCGTATGTTTTGTATGCGATACAAATATGTATTTTTCCAACAATTGGTATCAGCGCGGTCTTCAATTTTGAATTGTATAACATGTTTTGTGAGTTTTGGAATTAGATATTGTAGTTTCATATTGTTAGAAGATTACACATTTAATTTTTTGCATGGTTTTTGAAACTATGATTTGATAAAAATTGATATTGATGTTATAATGTTGTTTAAATTTGAATTTAAGTATGTTAAATTGATCTTTAAGGCTATAGCATCAATGAATTTCAGTTTTGATATCAGTTTTTGATTATCAATGATGTTTGTTCAAGAAAACCCGTAGAAAACTGTCTTGAAAAATTCTGGAAATTCAAGTTTCACGAGTTTCGATCGATCGAAAATCACTTTCGATCGATCAAATGAAACAGTGATCAAACTTTTTAAATAGATTGATTTTCGATTGCTAGTCGATCGATCGAATTTGTTATTCGATTGATCGAGAGGCAATCGAGTATCGATCAAACAAGTCAGGTGGTCAAGTTCGAATTTTTTTATTTTTTTCGATCGATCGAGGGGCACATTCGATCAATCGAAAGAGGGAAAATCAGAATTTTTTTCTAAGTGTTTTCACATGTATAAAGAGCAATGCAATGTGTGATTAGATTACACATGGTTCTAACTAAAATACCTAATGAGATCAAAGGTATTAGTTAAATAGAACTCTTAGTCCTAAATAGTTTGAGACTTGTCTTTTAAGAAACATTCTAATGAGATTAGAAGTGTTGTATGATTAAAAGTCTTTAACTTAATTTATTTTAATTAGAGGTTTTTAATGAGATTAAAATTCTAATTAAAGTTATATAGTTTCTAATAAGATTATAATACTTTATCTAGTAAATTAAGGATAGAGTTCTATATAACTAATTTTTGATTCATTAGTGTTTAAGGAATCTTAAATAATTTAGGACTTCCATTTTAGATTCTAATGAGATTAGAGTCTTTATCAAGTGCAAGGTTATAAATTGTGATGGGATCACAATTATTTAAAAGAAAAACCCAAATAGTGAGTGGGAGTGCCAAAAAAACCCTTTTGTTAAGTTTATTGTAATGTAAATAAATACCTTGTCTTGACTTTGAGTCTTGCATTCCATGCAGAGGGTATTTACTTCATGGATTACAAGGTTAAACTTCTTTGTGATTGCGCGGATGTTCGTTACGCTATTGTGACGTGACATAGTAACATCACATTGAATTAAAACAATTAAACACATTTTTTGTGTAGGGTTGAAATTGTGATTAGATCACAATGATTTCAAGACAATCCACTTGTTTTAAAATTTCTAGTGGGAGAGAGATTCAAGGGTTGATTCTCACGGCCTCCATTGCTGGTTTATAGTAGTGTGATTAGGCACCTCGCCTTGGTGTATATGCCTTGCTCCCTTCGGAGGGTGTTTAATTCATGGTACTACAGGTTAAACTTTTTAATGATAGATGAAATGTGTTTTTACATTGAGAACGGCCACGCTTCTGTGGAGTTACTTGGTGACTCACATTGATTCTAGGTAATGGTGTACATTAGACTAAGTGTACTGTTAACCTCCCTTCAGAGCTATGTCATTATTACTTAGAGGCTAAAGGAAAAGGCAAATTATTTTTGTTTGGTAAGAGTTACCATGATAGCATTAATAATGAGAATAATTCTCGCCTGATCATAGTGATTGGTATGACCTCGCTTCCGAGGAATATTAATTGCGGGATTAGGTTGTCATTGCACCTAGTATAGTATGGTTTTCGGGTTCCATATTATATGGTTATGGATGCAAAATGATAATGTCCTGGTATTTAAGTTCATGGTCTCAAAATAAAGTTGTCATAATTTTGTTATCTAGCTACTATTTTAAATAAATCACATTAACTAAGAAATAATTTTGGACATGGTGCTTAAAGGAGTTGAAGTACATATTTATGTTTAAATTTAGCATTGTCATAATTTCCTATGCATGATGCATTGATGGAAGATAGCTTATGATATGATCATAGTCTCCATTGAAATGCTAGAATGTTTCATTGGCTTCTATCTCAATTGTGCTACAGCATGAGATGCAAGAGTTAGTACTAGACTTAGACTTTATATTAAGTCTAAATGAGATGTTTTGGTATGAAATATCGTGCTACTAGACGATATTCGATATAAATCATATTGAGTACTAAGAAAAGCTTAAGGAGTTCCAATTCTATGTCATTTTATGAAAATATTTTATTTTTAAAATGAATTGGAATTCTTGGATGTAGAGATTAATTGTTAATCTCATATGGATATGATCCACAAGTCCTTGTTAGAATCATTTGATCAATTCAGATTGATTTGAAAATAAGTAAATTCTTTTTATATTATCTAAATTGATGAGTGAGTTCTACGCAGTAGAAGACATCCTAAAAGCTAAGGCTCGGATCAATATGATTTAATTCAAATTCTTAGCCTAAATCGAAAGGTAAGGGTGATAAGAAGAAGAATTATAATACCAAACAGTTAGGCAAGCTAGTTGCCCTAGCAGTTGCCAAAAGGAAATTAGACTTAAAAGTATGACCAAAGGAAAGTGTTTCTGGTTTGGTTAAGCTAAGCTTTGTCCATGATTGTTTTCTAGATGGAGATTTACATGTTTTATTTTTTAAAGAGAAAGTTTCCATCCTTTGGTGTTGTATGTTTTGGCACTTATGTCTAGATCTTATTAATCTAAATGGTATTCAAGATTAGTGAAAGATGGGCTTTAAGAACCATTACTTTGTTATATTCCCAATATATGAATTCTATTTAGAGGATAATATGATCTAGGACTCCGTTATTGTAAAGGAATATAGTATTAATGACTTCTTTAAGTCAGTGCATACATGAAAGAGGTAAAAGACTCTTTTAGAAATAGTAAAGTACATAATAAGTATTTCCATTTGCTTATTTCTTTTGGAGATATACTCTAATAATTATTATACATTTTCTAAAATTGATTTCAAAAGTTTGTTCCTATGACATTTATCAAATTGTGGATTGGGTGAAAACCTAGTATATGATACTTCCATTTTTGGAGATGTCCAGCACTTATGCTAGATAGGAAGTCTGACAAATTGAAATCAAAAGGTATAAAAATGTGTGTTTATCATGGGTATCCAAAAGGAATTGCATAAGATTATTTTGGTAGTCATAAAGAAGACAAGATGTTTGTAAAGTACAAATACAAAGTTCTTACAAGATATTTGTAAAGTACAAATACAAAGTTCTTGATGATGACTATGTGAATAATCTTAAAGAAATGTTCTAGAAGAATGTCAGAATTTTTAATAAGACAACTATAAAATACATTTAAAAATGAGATGGTTGTATAAGATACACCACAAGGTATTATTCTATATATATATATAGCTAGTACACCGGTATAATATCATAGTGGGAGGATTGTAAGTTCATACTTTTGGGATAAACTTTTGAAGTCATTCCACAAGGATATGAATTTGATCATCGGTCCTACGTAGAGGCAATAGATGATATGAATATGAATTATTGGATCAAGGTTATGTGAATAGAATTAGATTCTATTTAAAGTCTAGAACTTGTAGAGACGCCTATTGGCATTGAGCCTATTGTTCTCAAATAGGTCTACAAGAAAATGAGATTGATAGATTTGAAGGTGCAAATCTTCAAAGTCAAGACTAGTGGCGAAAAAATTTATTCAGAAAGAAATGGTTCGATTATGAAAAGATTTTTTCACCTATAGTCAAGTTTGACTCTATCTAGATTCTCTTATCCATTATATTTCTTTTGGACGAAATATGGCAATAGATATCAAGAAAGCTTCTTTTAGTAGAAATCTTGAGAAAGACATCCATATGATGTACCTAGACTTGTACATAGCAAACAACCAGTAGTGTTTAGTATGCAAGTTGCTTATATTCCATTTATGGACTAAAGCAAGCATCTAAATCATAAAATATCATCTTTGATCACAAAATCAAATTGTTTGATTTTGATCAAGTATTAAAAGGCCTTATGTTTGTAAAGCTATAGAGGATAATAAATCTCATAATATATGTTGATGACATTCTAATCATTTAGAATGATGTAGAGTTATTGTCATCAATAGAGTTTTGGTTGTCTAGTCCAGTTTGATATAAAGTACTTGGGAAAAACTAGTCACATCCTAAGAATTATAACTTTGTTAAAATTCAGAAATTAGGATGTTGGGTCTATCTCAAACTGCTTAAATAGATTAGTTTCTAGCCAAGTATAGCATGTATTATTTCAAGAAAAGGATTCTTTCCTTTTAAGCTAGAAGTTCCTTTATATAGGACTATAGTCCTAAGACATATAAAAGGAAAAGCATATTAAGACGGTTCCTTATACTATATCAATAGGAAGTCTTTATGCTATGCTATATATAGGCTAAATATCTATTTTGCGGTGGGCATGGTAAGCAAATATCAATTGAATCAAAGATCACTTAGTTTAGTGGGAGTAAAGCATATACTCACATATCTTAGGACAATGAAGGATTATATGCGTTTCCACAAAAGTGAGGATTTGATAGGTGCTGGATGTACAAAAACTGACTTGTAGTTTGATTGTAATTCATGAAGTTAGACTTCAAGATATGTGTTCATCCTAGGTGATGAAGATACACATTAAGCATAAGTATTATCTCATTAGAGAGACATGAGTACGTGAGAAGTAGTAGTAGAACATATAATTTATTCAATAAATCTGGTTGAAACTTGTTTCCAAGCCTTGCCTTAGAGTGACTATGAATTACTCTAAAGGGAGATAAATGTTGGATATATGTGGTAAATTGTCTTTGAGGGCAAGTGGCAGATTTTTGGAGTTTGTGCCCTAAAAATCCAAGTTATTGGCATGTTATAAATAATTAAATTGTTTAATTATATGAGACTATCTATAAATGAACTAATGGGACATTATCTTAGTCCATGAGATGCATAGTATGTGATTTATATGAAAAGTCACAGAAAGATATAAATCACAAGTTCTTTGTAAACTTAGAATTTTAGTTTGTAGTCGGTGATGAAATTGGGCGTTTCATGTACGAAAACTATAACATATCAACTAAGATGATTTGTCTTGATCATGAAAGTGGAGACTTCTAGTTGATATGTTGATATGTTTTAAGCGTTAAGACATATTGAACTGTTCCGCTGTGAGATTTATTATTCTCCTAACGACTGTCAAATGAATAATAAATCTCATGACTTCTATTTACATCAACTCTAAATCCTGAGAGAATAATGAACCTGATCATGAGGTGTAAGTTGCTTTGATATATCAGGAGCGAGATCTAAAGTCACGATCGAAACCTCAGTATGCTGGGCAGCCGCATTTAATGTTGATGGAACATATATTCTCAAGATGGAATTCATAATCTCTTAATGGAGATATAAAATATTCTCTTGAGATAAGTTTAATGAGTTTGGTTATTCAGAGTGTTGGGCCCAACCACTTTAGTAAGGAGTTACTAAAGTATATATATTTATGAAATTGGATTTCATAAATATATATTGAATAACATAAAGGATTAAACTGGGTACTAAAGGATTAAGATGTAGTAATATACAAAGTGGCAGTCAACATTCATGACTTTATATTACTACGAATATTTTAATGAAAGGGTTGCATGTATAATAAAGTCTTGGGATATAATTCATAGATAAGGCCTAGAGTGCAACTATATTTATATAGTGATATTAAATATAGTTAATGGTAACTTTGGACTTGTCAAGAGTTGACGGAAAAGCTCAAGGCCCATTAGAGCTAGTGTCGTATTGGTCCATTTTGGTCCCACTCCAAGCCACATACTTGAGCCCAATTGGAATAGCCTAAAAGGCTAGCCCAATTAGATAATCAGTTGTATATAAGGAGAGAAACATATAGAATTTTATTAAGGCTTTTATATAAGGTTTTTCATAAGAGTTCTTGTAAGGAATGAAATGGTTAGTATGTGAGTGTTGGACACTCTTTATTCTTTCCTTGGAAACTGATTGAGAGACCACACATCTTGGACATTAAGTGGAATTGGAGTGAAGATTAAAAGTCTTCCCAAGAACTTCTGATCTTCGGTTTTGAATTTCACCACACCAAGGTATGCATTCTTGTTCTCAAATTCTGAAACTTACATAGTATACGTTATCAATTGCAAATGATTAGCTCATTTTTCCATCCCTATTCCTGATTTTCCTTACTATACCACCATGGGTGCCATCGACGTCAGTTCTGTTCAACGGAGTGAGGCTTAGCTTCAACCAAAGCAGCCACGTGTAGAGTCTACTGGTCCTACAACTTCAACTGTTCCTTCCACCTCTGCTTCTTCTTCCTCGACTAGTGATGTGACCCTCGAGGCTATCATGGCGTAGCTTTAGTGCATGGATGCTCACCTTGACACTCTTTTTGATGAGTTGTGTCAAGCGAACACCTGTGTCATTTGTATAGCACGACAATAGGCTCGCCTTGGTGGCTTTGCTACTTCTCCGTCTCCCTCTCCAGAGGCTTCGGTAGATGAAGATGGTGAGGATAGTGATGATAGTGATGATGCGGATGCTAGCTCTTCCAATGATGATGAGATGATGACCTCTCAATGACTTACCCTTTGTCATTCATGACAAAAATGGGGAGTAGGTTTAGGTTGAAAGTAGTCTTGTACTTAGAGGGAGAGTTAGTATAGGACATTTTTTGTTAGGGGGAGTGTTTATACATTTTTAAGGGATGTAGTGAGGTTCCTATGTATTTTCTTTTCTTTCTTTTACCTCATGTATATTGGTCTTGTGACCATTCTCTTATTGACATACATTGTACTTATCTTTTGATATATATGACGATGTATGTTTCTTCACCTATCTCTCCATGTGTTATTTCTTTTCTATCCTTATGCACATGTTTCTTATGTATGCAATCTTTTATTTCTGTTTCACACAAGATGCCTTGATGAGTTTTGTTTAAAGTGTTTCAGAAAGACGGGTTATTAAAGTCTACCATGCCATGAACTCTCTTCTCGCAAGGTTTTTCAAGAGTTTGTGTTAGGGTTAGATTTGTTTTGTAATTCAACAAGTGATTATAAGTTTAGTGATTTAAGACTTCTCTTATGATTCATTTGTTTGTTGTGATTTTCTCACGGATTGCCAAAGGGGAAGATTGTTAGGGAAATATTTGATGTAAGTGGCTAATCCTTTCACAAAATGCACTTTACTTGTAATTTGGTAGATCTAAGATGGGTTTGGTATTTCAAGAAACAAGTGTTCAAGTTTAGTATTGAAGCCTTGCGAGTCTGACCAAGAAACAAGTGAAGAAGTGTTGTTCATTAAAGTTTGACAGATGTCTCGACAGAAACATTTCTATTGAGGATTAATGTTGAAGCTCAACAAAAGCTCGACAAAAGCTGTATCTGTCGAGAATTACGAAATTAGAATTTCCAGATCTGATTTCATGCACATCCATGAATATTTGTGTAATGTTTCGTTTCTCACAGCCCTAGACATATATAAGGATTATTTTAAAGGCTATCATATAGGATGCAACTTGATGCAAAGTGATAATACATACATATTGTGACCGGAGACAATTTGCCTAATTCATCATATTCTCTCTAAAAACTACTGCATCTTTGCGCCAAGGGTTTTGTGGCCAAGGAGCTTCTTGATCTTCATTGTTGGATGAATTGAAGAACTTTGCAACCAATAACTTCCTCAGTAGTTTTCTCCATTCATAAACAAATCACCAATGTCGAATTTATTTTCTGCTACATTTAACTTAGTTGGTAATTTGTTTGTGCTACCACGCTTATTACTTGTAATTGAATCTAATTAATTCACTTCGATAATTAATTGATTAATTTATCAAAGAGGTCAATATGTTTTTGGCCTATCATACTCACTCCCTTCTTCAATTCAACCTCTACGGCCTCCTCCTCGGCAGATAGCTTGATGAAGGCAAGGTCCGTGTATCCAAGGATGGGTAGCAGCAATTCATTGGCCATATCCTCCAAGGTCACGGTGATCTTGCTGCAAGAAAGAAAGAAGGTATGGGTGGCTCTACACCACCGATGGACCAAGTGGCGGAGATTGAACAAGTCGCGATTGTTGGACAAACATCAGGAAGAAACTATATCCTTCAACACACCGACCCACTGAGTCGTCATAAAACTCACATCAGACAACTTCATGTCCACCCACTCCTTCCAACCCAATGATGTACCTGATCCGAACTCAAAGAGAATGGGCACGAGTAATACGGTTCCTTGGCGAATGTCAAGGTTGGGAATGGAGGAAGCCAAGGGAGCCCAAAGAAACTTTGGAATCACGGCGACAAAGGGAAAGCCACACATGGCCCAGCAGAGGAGTCAAATAGTCACCAGGCACCACCGAGAAATGGATGTGAGTATCATACCACGGGTCGATAAGAGAAGGGCACCCATTACTCGGGTTGCGACCACTTTCTTCCTCCTTGGAACGGTCCGATTCGGAATGGGCAGCCTTTCCACCAGTGGCCTTAACGAGCGGATCATTGGTGTCAACCTCTTTGCCTTTACAGTGGAAAGAACTTTCACCATTTGCCTGCGACATGGTAGATGAATTGAATGATGGTAATGGGTAAAGAAATTTAGGGAAGATGAGATGGTGAAGGGAATAAGAGAGAAAAGAAAGATTATGAGAAGGTTGAGGAAAATGTGAGAAAAAGAAAGTGAAAAGACTAAGAAAATTAAAAACGATGTGAAGGGAAGTAATGGGATCACATTAAATGAAGCGAAAGTTGTGTTTTAGAATAACTACTAAATTGGGAAACTCGAAGAGACAAGCCTGTTCATGGCAGAAATGGAAACAAGATGGGGTCCACTGTTTGAAAAACCTATGAAAGAAAATTGCATAAGTATTCACATATGAATTCCTAGAGTAACCCATATACTCAGGGGGCTGAATGTTGATGCCCATTTTTCACAAAGGGCCTAACAGCAGAAGAAGCCCAATAATAAGGGGCAAAATGGAAAAAAGATGAGGTAACAAGCTCAGAGGGCTGACATGGTAGGATTGATAGCCAGTAGGCCCATGAAATAACAAGAGGTAAAGAAGAAGTAAATGGGCCGAGGAAACCCAAGGAATGAAGTGGTAAGCCTATGGGAATAATAAGAGGTAAAAAAGAAGTAAATGGGCTGGGGAGCCCAAAGAATAAAGTGGTAAACTTAATTGGGCTGACATGGCAGGCATAATCGTCAACAAGCCCATAAAAGTAATAAGAGATAGAGATGTGGTAAAAAGGCTGAGTAAGCCCAAGGAATCAAGCAATAAACACATAGAAGTAAAAAGAGGTAAAGAAGAAGTAAATAGGTTGAGGGAGCCCAAGGAATAAAGTGGTAAACTAAATGGGTTGACATAGCAGGAATGGTGGCTAATAAGCCCATAAAAATGATAAGAGGCAAAGATGTGTAAATGGGTCGAGGAAGCCCTAACTAGAGGATTAATGGGTCAAAGGGCTGATACGGTAGGAACATCAACCAGTAAGCCCACGAGGTAATATGAAGTAAAGGAAAGACAAAGTCATAGTAAGAACAATCAAGCAATATGGTAGGATTAATGGTTAAAAGGCCCATGGCCATGAAGAAGAGAGACAAAAGCATGGGCTCAGTAGGCCATGGAGATAAAGGCCTTCGCTTAGATAATACCCAGCCCAGGAAGGGATACAAGAAAGAAAAGCACGAGCCCAAAAGCCCATGCATCCTTCACACCATAGGGGATAAACACAAACAAGTATGCATAACAGAACTAGACAACGCAAGAGTAGCATAAATGGTGTGAAGGCTAGAAGGAGACAAGCACAAACAAAGTGGAGTATGTATAAAGGACTAGGGCACCACCTACTTGTACCTAGCCAATACATGGGAGGTGGGCCACAAGTTAAGGTATTCATTGATGGTTATAAAGATAAATGCAGCGGAAAATAAGTTTTAAACGGATCTACTTCATTCAATATTGATAACATGCACAAAGTAAATTTCAGAATTAGAGAATCAAGAGATCGTACCTTGAAGCGGTGAATTTCAAAACAAAGATTGAAGTATTTGGGACTACTTTTAATCTTCACTCCAATTCCACTAACGCCCAAGATGTGTGGTCTCTCAATTGGTAACAAAGGGATAACTTGTGAGTGACAAAAACTCACATCCACACCATTTTCATGATGTTTTCCTCCCTCATATTTTTCTGTACGTTTTTCCCTTTGTATCTAACCAATTTATCTAATTGGGCCGGCCTTTTGGGCCTTACCAATTGGGCTTAAGTGTGTGGCTTGGAGTGGGACCAAAAGGGACCAATAAGACACTAGCTCCAATGGGCCTTGGGCTTTTCTGTCAACTCTTGACAAGTCCAAAGTTACCATTAACTATTTTTAATACCACTATATAAAAATAGTTGCACTCTAGGTCTTATCTATAAATTATATCCCAAGACTTTATTATACATGCAACCCCTTCATAAAATATTCGTAGTAATACAAAGTCATTAATGTAGACTGCCACTTTGTAAATTACTACATCTTAATCCTTGAGTACCCGGTTTAATCCTTTAATGTTATTCATTATATATTTATGAAATCCAATTCCATAAATATATACTTTAGTCTTACTAAAGTGGTTAGGCCTAACTCTCTGAATAACAAACTCATTAAACTTATCTCAAGGGAATACTTTATATCTCCGTTAAGAGACTATGAATTCCATCTTGAGAATACATGTTCCATCAACACTAAATGTGGCTGCCCAACATACTGAGGTTTTGACCATAACTGTAGATCTCACTCCTGATATATCAAAGCAACCTACACCTCATGATCAGGTTCATTATTCTCTCAGGATTAAGAGTTCATGCAAATACAAGTCGTGAGATTTATTATTCATTTGACAGTCTTTAGGAGAATAATAAATCTCACAGCGGTCCAGTTCAATATGTCTTAACTCTTAAAACATATTAACACATCAACTAGAAGTCTCCACTTCCATGATCAAGACAAATCATCGTAGTTGATATGTTATAGTCTTCGCAGATGAAATGCCCAATTTCATCACCGACTACGAACTATAATTTTGAGTTTACAAAGAACTTGTGATTTATATCTTCTGTGACTCTTCACATAAATCACATACTATGCATCTCATGGACTATATGATAATGTCTAAATATTCATGTTACAATTATTTCAGATAATAATAAAACAAATTTATTAAACATAATATTAAGTCATACATAATGTCAAACACAATGTCATACTTAATATTATACATAGCATCTTACAATAGGATTTAAGGGCACCAATCCTAACATTCATAAGGTGTGGTTTGGTGGTGGGGAGAAAGATAGGTCTATTTTGGGGTTCCCACTCAAGCTTCTTTAGAGGAATGTCCTGCTAGGATGGCATTTCACCCAAAAGAGGTAAATGTGGGCTGGGATCACTTGATGCATGCCATAGAGGTAGGTGGTGAGATAGCTTAATCCTTATCCATTGAGGCAAATCAAATAATAGAGAAAGGTAAGGAACAGGACAAGTAATTTTTTTTAGAAAGAGAGTGGTGCAACCAACACACTCTGGGCAGAGATAATGGTTAGACAACCGACAAGTTAGTGGGCAGTCCCAAAGGGACGCCCATAAGAAGCCAAAAATAGTTGAGGGGTAAAAGGGGTAAATTTCATAATGGTAAATGGTTTAAAAGGGGGTAGCCATGAACAGTAGAAATGGGGGAGGCAAGAAAGCAAGAGGTAGGAAAGAATAGAGAAGAGAAAACATGGAGAGAAAAAGAAAAGGAAAAAAGACTAAGTAAAAGAAAGATAGTAAGGTAGTAGGAATAAAGGCATACATCAATGGACCACATTTTGTCTCCCTCCTAACATACCCATTCTCTGAAGATTGTAGATCAAAACTCAAACCACTTAGGCCCTTTCTCCAAGGCAAGTAACTTCTATAGTATGAACCTTTCGTTGAGGTTACCCGCGTTGGAGATTGGCTCCCTTCTTGGGTTCGTTTTACTGTAAAGCTTAGCCCATAACCCAGTAGATGAGTTGTTTTGTTGGTTATGTTTATTGGAGGATTTACCCATTGTTTGGCTAGAAATTACTATGTTATTTACCTTTTTCTACTATAGTGTTATTCTTATTCACTGTATTATTTTGCCATAATTTTGTTAACTTTCCTTACAATGTTAGCTTTATTTTACACGTTTTATTATCATCAATATCCTACTGTAGTATGTTCATGTTGTAACACTTGTAACTTTTATTCCTACTGTGACCACACCTTGAGTCTAGCCCACAGCAGCCACGTCAGAACGTGTTTGCTTTGGGTAAGCTTGACTTATGCACAAGCTAGCCTGAAGCGCAGTCCTGCCAATCCCAACTCTCTTACCTTAAAATAACGGGCCATAGTATAGCAGAAGGGGTTGAGGACCAATAGTGCAATAAGGCTCCCACAACTAATATACATATATTCAAGCCTATCAAGAGGCAATGTACAAAATACAAGTCTAGGCCCATTATAGGGGCAATAATACATACATCTGAAGCCTATCAAGAGGCAGTATAATACATACATGGCTAGGTCCACTATAGGACAATAATACATACATATCTGGCCCATGGAGGGGCAATGTTTGAAGAGTACATACATAGATAAACATGCCCACGCAGAAGGGGGGGGGGGAGGGGGCTACATCGTGGTGGTACAACAACAATAACTAAGCTATAAAGAGTCATCATCTCTAACTGAGTCATTTGCAAAGCGCTCAGCGTTGGTATCACTAGTATCATCATCAGTGGCCTGACTAAAAAAAGGACTGCTAGGATTAGCTGAGGGGCATGGAGCCTATCCTGGAGTTTGAGGTGGAGCCCATCCTAGTGTAAGGCCTCATACCAAATCTAAAATCAGAGCAAATCCCCATCCTGTAGCAAGATCTAGAGGAACTAGTATATAATTTGACCCTTGTCTCTATATTGAGGGTTAAATCTAGAATAGTGGGCTCTGAAGGTACCTGCATCCCTTGTCCTCTTAACTTGCCAAACAGAGTGCCGATGTAGCCTTTGAGCAATGCCATCTAGACAATAAAGTGATCCCTATCTCTGTCTCTAGCAATGGCCTGGTTCTCACGCTCTCTGTGCCATAGCTCCCTATCATAGGCTAAGATTATGGAAATCTCCTCTAGAATATACTTGTCTCTGGCGAGAGCAGCACCCTCAAGCTCTCTTATAGGGCCTGTAGGGTATCCACATGTAATCTCAATTGGACCTCTGAAACCTGTCGACCATGGGCTATGCACCCGAGCTCTCTATCTCCGCTTATGGGGCAATTATCAATAGTAGGTCTAGTGGATCACTCTAAAAACCAAGCAGCATAGTCTGTAATCTTTGTAAGGAAGCCCTCGAAGGAGCTCAACACATATGCAGGGTCATTTACTATCATCCTAGGATGTGATAGCTGCAGAGGTGGGTCTCTGGGCACTCTGAAAATCTGCATGACCTGATGGTATGTTCACTCAACTAAATAGAACTCCCAGCTTTTTGTGGGTGCAACAGGGGGAGTACACCCTGGCCAAGTGGACCACGATGGAGAAAAATGGAGTTGCTACCTAGATTAGGTCTAGGAACCATAAATATAGTGCCCTTGTGGAAGGACTGATCTTTACCAGAGCACGTGTCCAGAGTTTAGGTATGGGGATGGGAAGGTGTTAGGCACCTAACCCCACCCAATCTATAGGTCGACCTTCACTCATTGTATTCCAAATCATAATCCCATTGAAGAGTCCCTTAAGATGTTGTTCTAAACTCAAACTCATTAACATGCATCTAACGTCTAAAATATGGCATATGTCCCATACTCATCCATAACATAAAAATCCTACCATTCATCTAACACACAAATAAACACACACACACACACATATATCCAAGGGTACCAAGTATATCATAAGGTAGAAACATCAACAAGGCATTAATCATCAAATATATCTATTTATTTGATTAGATTAAACTAAAAGCAAATAATTAATGTTGAGGGGGTAATCTACTTACCATTCCATCTGCAAATAAAAACCATAGTAGCAAAGCATTCAATCTATTCACCAAAACAATCCCACGATTCCCCTTAGGCCCGTATCGAGAGAAGGTGAGATCGAAGATTCACTATGGGGTTTCGATCTACAGAGCTTGAAGCTCCAGCCATAGAGGCTGAGAGGGCAAGTAAGACCGAAGCAGCGGTGCTCTTCTTCAGATGGATCATTCTGTATGGGTCTTGCTAGGTTTTGCTGGGGTTTGTCTTGTGGGTCATGCTGTTTGGGTCTTGAGACCGTGAGAGTTGATCTTGATTTTGAGTGGTCATGTTGTTTGGGTCTTGAGACCGAGAGAGTTGTTCTTGTTGGGAATGAATGGGAGAACTCGGGTTCATCAATGAAAGAGTGAGAGATGATAATTTGTTTTTTCTTTTCTTTGGTGTTCTTGCGATGGGTTTGAGTTCTTGGATGCTAGATTGATTTGGGAAGAACAAGCTGTAAAATGAAGAACAAGTTGAAGAACATAAAGAAATTTTTTGATCTCTGTTTCTTTTTCTTTTTTTTCTTTTTTTTCGTTTGTGTTGTTGTGATCTGGGTTTGTGTTTGTGTTTGATCTTTGTTTTTTTTTTTTTTTCTTTTCTTTTTTCATTTGTGTTGTTGAAATCTGGGTTTGAGTTATTGGTTGCTGGGTTTGTGTTCTTGTAATCTAGATTTGAGTTATTCGTTGCTGGGTTTGATTAGGAAGAACAAGAAGAACAAGTTGAAATGTTCTGATGAAAATTAATAATGATAAGTAATATTTAAAAAAAAAAATTAAATTAGATTTAAGGTTTTTTTTTTTTTTAATTTTAATAATATTTTTTTATCATTAGAAATTATAGGAGAAGAAGATAAAAACAAAAAAAATATATATTATTTAAAAAAAAATTAAAAATTCTGCAATTTGGTGAAGTCACTTGGTCATTTTATTAATGAGTTATGAAATAAAACTTAAAAACAAAAAACTTTAAAAAAAATAATATGACTAATTGGATGGTCAGATTAAGAGAACATAATCATACAAGTACACAGCACATGTCCATCATATGCCATTCTTAGATTTGAAATCTAACCGTTGGATTTGAATAGTGTAATGAAATGTTAATTTAGTAAATTATGGTCACAATCAAACGGTCGGATTTAGAGAAAGGAGCGGTCAAAACTTATTATTGAATGTTACACCAACCAATAACTTATTATTAAATTCATATTTTGAAAATCCAACCTTGGATTACTAGTTCTATATGTTCTTAACATCAGGCCAATTTTCATGCCAATCGGTGTAATTTACCATTTGATCTTTAAACTCATCTTTTATGCATTATTTTAAATTACAAAAACTTGAATTTAAACATTGATTATGAATGCTATTAATCTTTGATATTGAAATTTTATAAGCATGAGTGATATAATAAAAATATGAATCTAACGGTAGATTTTCAAAATTCACGTTGAATTAAGAAAAATAGGGTTGGGTTCAAGTTACACTGATATAACTCTAAAAAATGTAACACCAACCAATAACTTATTGTTGAATTCATATTTTGAAATTCCAACCATTGGATCACATTTTCTATATGTTCTTAACATGCATGCCAATTTTCATGCCAATCGGATATAATTTACCATTTGATCTTTAAACTCATCTTTTATGCGTTATTTTAAATAACAAAAACTTGAATTTAAATAATTGATTGACGACATGGCTAATAATCTTTGATCACCTTGAAATTTTGTAAGCATGAAAAATATATGAAGATAATGTAATCTAGGTAGATTTGTCAAAATTACATTGAATTAAGAAATATAGGGTTGGGTTCAAGTTAACTTGATGTAACTCTAAAAAATGTTACACCAACCAATAACTTATTATTGAATTCATATTTTGAAAATCCAACCGTCGATCACATGTTCTATATGTTCTTAACATACATGCCAATTTTCATGCTAATTAGATGTAATTTACCATTTGATTTTAACATGCATGCCAACTTTCATGCCAATCATAGTTAAAAAAAAAAAAAAACACAACACACACACCACACACACACACACAAATTTATAAAATCCACACTATAAACATTCTCAGATTTTCATTAATCTTCGTTTTTTTTAAAGCATGATGAAGAGGGCCAAGTATAGAAGAGGGAGGCATGGAAGATGGAACTCAAAGAAAAGAAAAAAAAGAAAAAAGAATGAGGGTGAAGGCGTGAGGCGGCTGAAGTGAAATGTAGAGTGTAGGGTTTTTTTTTTAATTTTTTAATTTATTTTATTTATTTTTTATGTTTTGAGTTGATGTTTAAAACGATGTAATTTTGTAGGAGAGAAAAAATTAAGATGTTAAAATATTTTTAGCAAGGTTCGAACTTGGGCCAAGTATAGTCACACGCATGTCTTACCACTAGACTAGTGGTGCACATCTTGAAATATTTTGTACATAGTTATATTTAATACATATCGGTCAGTTTGATAATAGAAACTTAAAAAATGAAAAAAAAAAAAAATCGAAGGTTCGAACTTGAGACATGAAGTTCAAACACACGTGCTTACCACTAAGGCAACATACATTTTATTAATGTATTTTACCTATAATAATATATATATATATATAATATAGTCCTTATAATAA
>NW_027070197.1:170311-180058 GCF_002906115.3 Quercus suber
AGAATAATAAATCTCACAGCGGTCCAGTTCAATATGTCTTAACTCTTAAAACATATTAACACATCAACTAGAAGTCTCCACTTCCATGATCAAGACAAATCATCGTAGTTGATATGTTATAGTCTTCGCAGATGAAATGCCCAATTTCATCACCGACTACGAACTATAATTTTGAGTTTACAAAGAACTTGTGATTTATATCTTCTGTGACTCTTCACATAAATCACATACTATGCATCTCATGGACTATATGATAATGTCTAAATATTCATGTTACAATTATTTCAGATAATAATAAAACAAATTTATTAAACATAATATTAAGTCATACATAATGTCAAACACAATGTCATACTTAATATTATACATAGCATCTTACAATAGGATTTAAGGGCACCAATCCTAACATTCATAAGGTGTGGTTTGGTGGTGGGGAGAAAGATAGGTCTATTTTGGGGTTCCCACTCAAGCTTCTTTAGAGGAATGTCCTGCTAGGATGGCATTTCACCCAAAAGAGGTAAATGTGGGCTGGGATCACTTGATGCATGCCATAGAGGTAGGTGGTGAGATAGCTTAATCCTTATCCATTGAGGCAAATCAAATAATAGAGAAAGGTAAGGAACAGGACAAGTAATTTTTTTTAGAAAGAGAGTGGTGCAACCAACACACTCTGGGCAGAGATAATGGTTAGACAACCGACAAGTTAGTGGGCAGTCCCAAAGGGACGCCCATAAGAAGCCAAAAATAGTTGAGGGGTAAAAGGGGTAAATTTCATAATGGTAAATGGTTTAAAAGGGGGTAGCCATGAACAGTAGAAATGGGGGAGGCAAGAAAGCAAGAGGTAGGAAAGAATAGAGAAGAGAAAACATGGAGAGAAAAAGAAAAGGAAAAAAGACTAAGTAAAAGAAAGATAGTAAGGTAGTAGGAATAAAGGCATACATCAATGGACCACATTTTGTCTCCCTCCTAACATACCCATTCTCTGAAGATTGTAGATCAAAACTCAAACCACTTAGGCCCTTTCTCCAAGGCAAGTAACTTCTATAGTATGAACCTTTCGTTGAGGTTACCCGCGTTGGAGATTGGCTCCCTTCTTGGGTTCGTTTTACTGTAAAGCTTAGCCCATAACCCAGTAGATGAGTTGTTTTGTTGGTTATGTTTATTGGAGGATTTACCCATTGTTTGGCTAGAAATTACTATGTTATTTACCTTTTTCTACTATAGTGTTATTCTTATTCACTGTATTATTTTGCCATAATTTTGTTAACTTTCCTTACAATGTTAGCTTTATTTTACACGTTTTATTATCATCAATATCCTACTGTAGTATGTTCATGTTGTAACACTTGTAACTTTTATTCCTACTGTGACCACACCTTGAGTCTAGCCCACAGCAGCCACGTCAGAACGTGTTTGCTTTGGGTAAGCTTGACTTATGCACAAGCTAGCCTGAAGCGCAGTCCTGCCAATCCCAACTCTCTTACCTTAAAATAACGGGCCATAGTATAGCAGAAGGGGTTGAGGACCAATAGTGCAATAAGGCTCCCACAACTAATATACATATATTCAAGCCTATCAAGAGGCAATGTACAAAATACAAGTCTAGGCCCATTATAGGGGCAATAATACATACATCTGAAGCCTATCAAGAGGCAGTATAATACATACATGGCTAGGTCCACTATAGGACAATAATACATACATATCTGGCCCATGGAGGGGCAATGTTTGAAGAGTACATACATAGATAAACATGCCCACGCAGAAGGGGGGGGGGGAGGGGGCTACATCGTGGTGGTACAACAACAATAACTAAGCTATAAAGAGTCATCATCTCTAACTGAGTCATTTGCAAAGCGCTCAGCGTTGGTATCACTAGTATCATCATCAGTGGCCTGACTAAAAAAAGGACTGCTAGGATTAGCTGAGGGGCATGGAGCCTATCCTGGAGTTTGAGGTGGAGCCCATCCTAGTGTAAGGCCTCATACCAAATCTAAAATCAGAGCAAATCCCCATCCTGTAGCAAGATCTAGAGGAACTAGTATATAATTTGACCCTTGTCTCTATATTGAGGGTTAAATCTAGAATAGTGGGCTCTGAAGGTACCTGCATCCCTTGTCCTCTTAACTTGCCAAACAGAGTGCCGATGTAGCCTTTGAGCAATGCCATCTAGACAATAAAGTGATCCCTATCTCTGTCTCTAGCAATGGCCTGGTTCTCACGCTCTCTGTGCCATAGCTCCCTATCATAGGCTAAGATTATGGAAATCTCCTCTAGAATATACTTGTCTCTGGCGAGAGCAGCACCCTCAAGCTCTCTTATAGGGCCTGTAGGGTATCCACATGTAATCTCAATTGGACCTCTGAAACCTGTCGACCATGGGCTATGCACCCGAGCTCTCTATCTCCGCTTATGGGGCAATTATCAATAGTAGGTCTAGTGGATCACTCTAAAAACCAAGCAGCATAGTCTGTAATCTTTGTAAGGAAGCCCTCGAAGGAGCTCAACACATATGCAGGGTCATTTACTATCATCCTAGGATGTGATAGCTGCAGAGGTGGGTCTCTGGGCACTCTGAAAATCTGCATGACCTGATGGTATGTTCACTCAACTAAATAGAACTCCCAGCTTTTTGTGGGTGCAACAGGGGGAGTACACCCTGGCCAAGTGGACCACGATGGAGAAAAATGGAGTTGCTACCTAGATTAGGTCTAGGAACCATAAATATAGTGCCCTTGTGGAAGGACTGATCTTTACCAGAGCACGTGTCCAGAGTTTAGGTATGGGGATGGGAAGGTGTTAGGCACCTAACCCCACCCAATCTATAGGTCGACCTTCACTCATTGTATTCCAAATCATAATCCCATTGAAGAGTCCCTTAAGATGTTGTTCTAAACTCAAACTCATTAACATGCATCTAACGTCTAAAATATGGCATATGTCCCATACTCATCCATAACATAAAAATCCTACCATTCATCTAACACACAAATAAACACACACACACACACATATATCCAAGGGTACCAAGTATATCATAAGGTAGAAACATCAACAAGGCATTAATCATCAAATATATCTATTTATTTGATTAGATTAAACTAAAAGCAAATAATTAATGTTGAGGGGGTAATCTACTTACCATTCCATCTGCAAATAAAAACCATAGTAGCAAAGCATTCAATCTATTCACCAAAACAATCCCACGATTCCCCTTAGGCCCGTATCGAGAGAAGGTGAGATCGAAGATTCACTATGGGGTTTCGATCTACAGAGCTTGAAGCTCCAGCCATAGAGGCTGAGAGGGCAAGTAAGACCGAAGCAGCGGTGCTCTTCTTCAGATGGATCATTCTGTATGGGTCTTGCTAGGTTTTGCTGGGGTTTGTCTTGTGGGTCATGCTGTTTGGGTCTTGAGACCGTGAGAGTTGATCTTGATTTTGAGTGGTCATGTTGTTTGGGTCTTGAGACCGAGAGAGTTGTTCTTGTTGGGAATGAATGGGAGAACTCGGGTTCATCAATGAAAGAGTGAGAGATGATAATTTGTTTTTTCTTTTCTTTGGTGTTCTTGCGATGGGTTTGAGTTCTTGGATGCTAGATTGATTTGGGAAGAACAAGCTGTAAAATGAAGAACAAGTTGAAGAACATAAAGAAATTTTTTGATCTCTGTTTCTTTTTCTTTTTTTTCTTTTTTTTCGTTTGTGTTGTTGTGATCTGGGTTTGTGTTTGTGTTTGATCTTTGTTTTTTTTTTTTTTTCTTTTCTTTTTTCATTTGTGTTGTTGAAATCTGGGTTTGAGTTATTGGTTGCTGGGTTTGTGTTCTTGTAATCTAGATTTGAGTTATTCGTTGCTGGGTTTGATTAGGAAGAACAAGAAGAACAAGTTGAAATGTTCTGATGAAAATTAATAATGATAAGTAATATTTAAAAAAAAAAATTAAATTAGATTTAAGGTTTTTTTTTTTTTTAATTTTAATAATATTTTAATTGCCACATTAGTGCCACATCAGCACCATGTCAGCTAATAGGGTGTTCTGTCTGCCACCTCAGCTTTTCCCGTTAGTTGGCTGATGGTAAGGACTTAAATGTCACGCGTTAATTGGTTTAAGGACTAAAAGTGGTAAAATGAAAATGTAGGGACCAAAATAGAAATGACCCCAAAATGTAGGGACCAAAAGTGCATTTATGCCTAGTTTAAAATACTTGTATGTACTTTGAAAAAAATTTAAAAAGTTGAAGAATGCATAAAATATGAGTTTTTGCCCATATTCTATGTTAAAGTCATTGTTTATGTAGTTTTATTTTTATTTTTTTACAAGATAGAAATTCTATTATAGCCGAATCTAAGTATATATGTGTGTGAAGTTTCTCTTGGAGACTTGAATCCCAACCCTTATCTTTCACATCCTACAAGTACTTATACTTCTAGATTGACCATCGTTCATGTATGTGGGGGAAAATGGTTTTTGCCCTTATTTTTTAAAATATCCAGCAAATTGTCCCTATTTTGAAACTATAAGCACTGCATTGCAGTTTTGAAACTCGATTTTCTAAAATTTGAGATTCATTGTAACTCGATTTTCTAAAAATCAAGTTTCAATGTAACTCGATTCTATGATTACCGAGTTTTAGGTAAGCTTTTCCTTGGAACTCGATTTCAGTAAAATCAAGTTCCGATTGGATTTTTTAAATTGGCAAAAGCCACGGGTGCTCCTCGAACGTTGCAAAACTTGCCTAGAACTCGATAATCATAAAATCGAGTTCTATGGAAAACTTGATTTTCTAAAAATTGAGTTTCAAAACAAGGACACAGTGCTTATTAGTTTCAAAATAAGGACATTGTTCTAAATATTAAAAAAAAATAAATAAATAAGGGCGAAAGCCCATTCCCCCCCCCCCCCCCAAAAAAATCTCTTCCCCATTTATATAAGGGGAAAAAATATATATATGAATAAGGTTAATTTAAACATCCCTACAACCAATCCCCTCCCCTTTATCCCAACACAACAAATTTTCCAAAAAGAAATAGGACAAGATTTTTTTCTAAACTAGTTTGGATAAAAAAACCTTCAAACTCATAAATATTTTTATTAGATATGACTTTTAAAAACATAGCTATTTGATTGTATTTACTTTATTTTCTTAACATGCATGCCAAATTTTGTTCAAATGGATGTTATTTACTATTTGATCAATAACTTATTTTTGAAATTTAAACATTGATTAATGATATAGCTATTAATCTTTGATATTTGTAGTTGTTGAAATTTTACAAGCATGAGTGATATAATAAAAATATGCAATCTAACGATTAAATTTTTAAAATTCACGTTCAACAAAAATATATAGGAAACCGTGGTTTCTCTCCAAATATATGTTTTCCAAAAGAATATATAGTAAGTACTAAAATGAGAAGGTAAGAACCTGCAAACTTCACTGGAAAGAAATGCTTGTATTTCTTGAGATTCCTCGTCTAAAATACTATCACACTCATTTGTAGTCCATCTCTTTTTGCTGATTATATGTGCCCTGATCTCCTTCGCTTGCACTCTTATATATAGTAGGTATGGTCTGTCCAGACTGTTCATAATAATAATAATAATAATAATAATAATAATAATAATAATAATAATAATATAGTCCTTATTTTGATCATTTTTTAGGTTTTAGGGGTATTCTGGTCATTTTTTTAGGTATAGGGGGTATTTTGGTCATTTTAAAGTTTCGGGATTATTTTCCACAATTTTTAGGCTTCGGGGTTATTTTGGCTATTTTTTAGGTTTCGTGGGTATTTTGGTTATTTTTTAGGTTTCAGGGGGTATTTTGGTCATTTTTTAGGTTTTAAGGGGTATTTTGGTAATTTTATGGTTTTGGGGGTATTTTGGTCATTTCTTAAGTTTGAGGTCTTTTGGTCTTTTCCTAGGTGACCTATCCCAGCGCTTTTGGTGACCTATCCTAGCGCTGAATATGTTGACCTATTCCAGCGCTTAAAAAAGCGCTGGGATAGCTCTTTCTCCGTAAGGGAATGGAAAGACCTGTCCCAACACTTTTAAAAGCGCTAGGATAGGTCTTTTCCCATAAGGGAATGGAGGGACTTGTCCCAGCGCTTTTAAAAGCCCTGGGACAGGTCCCTCCAATTCCTTACGGAGAAAGGCCTGTCCCAACGCTTTTAAAAGCGTCAGGACAAGTCTTTTCCCATAAGGGAATGGAAGGACCTGTCCCAGCGCTTTTAAAAGTGTTGGGACAGGTCCTTTCATTTCCTTACAGAGAGAGGCCTGTCCTAGCGCTTTCAAAAGTGCCGGGACAGGCCCCTCCATTCCCTTACGGAGAGAGGCCTGTCCTAGCGCTTTCAAAAGCGCCGGGACAGGTCTTTTCCCATAAGGGAATGGAGGGACCTGTCCCAGCGCTTTTAAAAGCGCCGGGATAGGTCTTTCCCATAAGGGAAATCAGTAACCCTATCCCAGCATTTTTGGGCTTCCTATACCAGCGTTTTTGAAAAACGCTGCTATAGGTCTCCTATTGCAGCGCTTTGTAAAGCGCCGGTTTTGAGCGTTGGTACAGGCTTATCTATTACGGTGTTTTGTAAGAACATCGGAAAAAAAACGCTGGGATAGGTCGATTTTTTTGTAGTGAATAGGCGAGGTTCCTTTGTGTGAAGCAGTGCAAGGAGCAATGTGTTTGTGAACTCGACAACTGGGGTCAAAATTCCAATATCTCGACTGAAGTTCAAGGCTTTCAGTAATGCATAGGCTGCCGTCCAAGTTGATCACCCTGACGATGAGGCTAGTCACTGCAATTTATAATACAAATGAACGCTAAAACAACCATTTTTGTTTAATTTCCCAAACACCTTGCCCTCCATACCCATATTGATCAAAGCTAAATACATCATCTCAAAAAGCTTGGCCCAATCTTGAACAGGCGTCACAAAAATGGATTCCAATTCACCCCACCATTAATCACCTCCATATATTCAAACATCACAGCATCTTTATCCGGAACTAACCTAGAATAGCTTAAGAAATAAAGGAGCCAAATGACTATAATACCACTCCAAGGGTCATGCCAAAACCAATCCTAAGTCCAACAAAACTAAACAAAGAGTGGCACCATACTTATAAAAATGTATTTAATATCAAATAAAGCATATTAAAATCCAATAATTGCGAGACGTGTGTAAAATAATCATATTAGTATTTTACCACTACTTAAAAGTGCTAATGGGTAAATTATTTTTTACACATATATCTCTTATTTATTGAATTTTGATATGACATACGTAATAATATTGTATTATTTGATACTAAATACATTTTTCACTTATGGTAAACATATGGTTTAATATTCTGTAATGTAATACGAACATATATCCTCTTAAAAGTTACCATGGTTTTTAAGTGGAGTTATGGTATGTCTTTGTGTTAGAACTCATTTCTCTCTCTCTTGTGTGTGTGTGTTTGTTTCTAAAAAAAATAAAAAAGGGTAATTGTCCCACATTGCTTAAGAGAGTGTATTGTGTGTAGTATAACTTGCCCCACCCTCCCTTAAAAGTTACCATGGCTTTTAAGTGAAGTTGTGGTACGCCTTTGTGTTAGAACCCGTTTCCTTCTCCCTTGTGTGTGTGTATGTTTCTCAAAAAAAAAAAAAATATATATATATATATATATAAACAAACCGTACGTCACATATATGTGTAATGTTGTAATGGTTGCAATATTTTTGCAAACTAAACTGTCCAACAAAGTGGCTATGTATAAAATTCCAAGGGGGAAAAAATCAGCAAAAGAAATCGTTAGATGTGAAATAAAATATTTTTGGAGCAAAACAAGAATAATGATATTTGCATAGATGCATATCGTGATCGCAAAATTCATTAACATAGCATATAGCTTTATTTGCTAAAATACAGACTCACCACATCAGTTTATAGATGTGGAAACATCACAAACTTACAACAAAACATTTGCTAAGCTACAAGCATAGCATTATTACAAAGTTCAGAATGCATCTAAATAAGCAAAAGCAAAGCACCAAGTCTCCAACAAACACTGAAGCACACAGATGTTCAAGTGTGAAAGACGAAAGGCCTTAGGAAATTCCAGAAAGCAAAAAATAGGACCATGATTCCAACAACAATTGTTGTCCCTTTCCAAAAATCTTTGAAATATAGATTTGTAAAGGATGCCATGAGTTTGCTCCAACGACTACTATAGTGACCACGAATCTTTTGACTGAGTTCATAGTAACAGGAATGATTACCTTCTACAATCTGTTCGCAAAGTTTGTTGATCAGAGTTGCCACTGCCTCATTGTTGCCTAGCCAGTTAACGATAACGTTTTTCTCAACAAGTACATCCACATCTTCTGCAGTGTTGATAAGATGATCCAATAATACAATATAATTACAGATGTAAGCTTCCCGTGGATAATGACACTGCTCCAAGGCCATGAGGTTTTGAACAACATATTCAGTTGCATCCTCTATTATAAAGGATTTGAGTTCAAAGACAGGTTGCATGATCTCCAAGCATTTGAAGCAAGGAAAGCAACTCAAAAGCCATGACATATTTTAAAATGGACAAATTTCCAATAAGGCACTCTTTCAAAATTGACTTTCTTCTTCTTACCAGAGAATATCTTCTCGTAATCAGAAGAACGAACTAAATCGAAACTTCTCCAAAAATGGACAAAGTATTCATGGACAAGCTTAAGAAAGGAATTATCCTCATTTTGCTGGTACATAGAAAGGTCACTATAGGCAAAATCGTATAATTCCTCCAGAAAAAAAAAAATGGAACCTGATTCTCAAGTAATATCAAGTCCTGCATAATATTATAGCTTCGCCATGGGTTCTCCTTTTTATGGTTGTCTTCTTTTGGGTTTTTCTTTTCTGGTTCGTCTTCTTTTGTTTCTTTTTGGCAAGTTATTACACATGCATCCCACATACTCCACACACACTTTCGGGAAATGGTAGTCATTGCTGGTGGGCTCATTGGCGGGTTTTTATCTAGGAAGCACGGGTGCGTTTCAAGATTCGGGTGCTGGTGCGGGTGCGGGTGCGGGACTCGGCAATTTTTGAAAAAGGTGGGTGCGGGTGCGGCGGGACTCGGCGATTAAAAATTTATTAAAAATATTTTTATTTATATTTTTAATATATTGCTAAGCATAATTTTTCACATTATATAAACATATACCAAATTTAATAACTAAAACATGATGCTCATAAATAAAATACAACCCACAAGATTAAAACTAAAAGTCTAAAACATTCCATGATGTTCGAAAATTAGAATACAACTCACAAGATTGAAACTAAAACAAAATAAAGGATAATCAACAACACAATCAAATACCAACATCATCATCCTCAATATCAATTGCTTCACTTCGAACTTCACTTTCACTAGTAGTAGCACTAGTGCTAGCATTCCCAATAACCACAGCCTCCAACTCTGGCTCATCGAGTGTAAGGGCTGCATTCTCAAGAATTCCTGCTCCTCCATGCATGTCACTCTCATTCCAAGAGTCTCCAGCAATATCCCACATCTTTGTTGCTGAATGTACATACTCCTCATTGCGCCTTGACAAGAGTCGAAGATTAGAATGCACATATACCAAATCCTCAGCGCGTGCAGGAGTCATTTTGTTTCTTTTTAAGGAATGAATAAATTTGTATGTGCTCCAATTCCTCTCAGCGCATGAGGATGAACAAGGTTGTCCAAGAAGTTTAAGAGCAAGAGTTTGAAGATTT
>NW_027070197.1:189802-250610 GCF_002906115.3 Quercus suber
AACATCATCATCCTCAATATCAATTGCTTCACTTCGAACTTCACTTTCACTAGTAGTAGCACTAGTGCTAGCATTCCCAATAACCACAGCCTCCAACTCTGGCTCATCGAGTGTAAGGGCTGCATTCTCAAGAATTCCTGCTCCTCCATGCATGTCACTCTCATTCCAAGAGTCTCCAGCAATATCCCACATCTTTGTTGCTGAATGTACATACTCCTCATTGCGCCTTGACAAGAGTCGAAGATTAGAATGCACATATACCAAATCCTCAGCGCGTGCAGGAGTCATTTTGTTTCTTTTTAAGGAATGAATAAATTTGTATGTGCTCCAATTCCTCTCAGCACATGAGGATGAACAAGGTTGTCCAAGAAGTTTAAGAGCAAGAGTTTGAAGATTTGGAAATGCGGAGCCATGGTATTGCCACCAAATCAAAGGTTGTAAGGTCCACCTATCTGTCAAGGCTTCTGGTGAAGGAAACCTCCCTCCTGAAAATGTAGCAAACTCAGACTTCACCACCGGCTTTAATTCATTCTCATCTTGAAAGTATCGATCCAAACACTTGCTCCTTTCCATAGAAATTTCATGATCCCGATGTGGAGGGATGCGTTTTGGATTCTCCGAAAGCCATTCAATGGAGTAATACCTAGTTAAAGATTAAAAAACAAATATAGATGAAACATGGTTTTACTAGAAGGGTGAAGTAAGGAAAATAGAAAATAAATATACTTACTTAGGATTTAAGGAATGAGCCAAGCAATGTAGTGGCGTACAATTTTAGTCCATCGATCAATGAGTATATCATACACCACACCCCAAAATGAGCTATACTGATCATCTTCCAAGCCTTCATGCCGATATATTACTGCCTTCACCTTCTCTATCATTGAATCCCACATCTCATACACAAGATGAAGACAAGGCTTTCTGTGTCGGCTATGCGTAGCATATCATAAATGGGTGCTGTGAATTCAAGGATATAATCAATATTATCCCACCAAAGATCACTTAGAATCAAATCCTTCACCTTTTGAGCTTTTCCAACATCATCCTCTCTATAAGAAGCCCATTGGTCACTAATAGCCATGGCTTGAAGACATCTTTTATCAACTTCAACCTTTTCAGCATTACAACAATTGAAGCAAATCTAGTATAGCAACTTGGAGCAATTTTAATGGACAAAATTCATTAAACATTGCCAATCTCATTGAATGGTTCATGATAAAAACACGTATGAAAGATACATCATCAGCAATACGTGTAATCCAACTACATTTCTCATATGTAACTTCATTCTTTTCAGTGTTTTTGCTGCACAAATATTCTTCAAAGCTAGATTGAGAGTGTGGACAACACAAGGTGTCCAAAATATTTTAGAATACTCACTTCAATAAGAGCTCCAGCAGACTTCATCACACTAGCATTATCAGTGATGACTTGGACAACTTTTTCATGTCCAATCTCTTTTATAGCATCCTTCAACACCCAGCAATATAATGTTTATCTTTGAACTCACCTGACCCATCAATTGCCTTTACAAACACTGGACCCCCATCTGATACAGCCATAATATTAATAAGAGGCCTCCTTTGTGGATCTGACCATCCATCAGAAACTATACTTACACCATTTTCAAGCCAAGCATCCTTAATTGGTTTCAAAAGTCTTTCAACATGAGCTCTTTCTTTTTGCAAAAGTGTTGTTCTCAAGGCATTGTATCCAGGAGGAACATAACCCGGAATGTTATGGGTAGCAGCATATGCATAGGAACTACGATAATATGGGTCATGTCCATTACACTCGAAACACACAATGTCCGAGGAAGATTGAGACTCCTTCCCTTCTTTCCTCGTGAACTCTTTCCTATCACCTCTTGAAGATGAAAATTTCCTATCATTGAATGGTTTTCCACTGTTCTTCATCTTCAGGAATTTTCGGAAGTTTTTTGCCAGATATGCTACTTCCTTCTCCACTCCATCTTCTTCTGAAATATCATGAGATGCTACTCTCTCATCAATTGTTTTAAGAGCAAGTGATTTGCTCTTCTTCTGTGAGGGCAGGGACAATTCATATGTCTGCAGAGAACTAACCAGCTCTTGAACCTTGATGTCGTCAAAATCCTTGCTCTCTTCAATGGCTGTAACTTTGAGCCGAAAAGTTTCTGGTAGTGACCGGAGGATCTTCCTTACAATCTTTGAGTCCTCCGTCTTTTCTCCCAAGTTGAATTTACCAACAACTACTTCGTTCAGTTTGCTATAAAATGAATCAAACGACTCTTCCTTACTCATTTTTAACTCCTCAAAATGAGTGGTCAGCATTTGAAGTTTTATGTCCTTCACTTTCTTAGTTCCCTCATAGGTTGTCTCCAGAATTTCCCATGCTTCCTTAGTAATGGAGATGTGAGAAATCCGGTGGAATTCCTCTGGAGAAACATCGCAGAAGATAGCATTCAATGCCTCGCTATTTGCATTTGCTGCTGCAAGAGCATCCTTATCCCAATTTGCCTTAAGAGCCTCCGGTTTAGTCCAACCTATATCAACTGCATCCCACACAGTCTCATCCATAGAACACAAAAACGCCCTCATTCGGACTTTCCAAAATGCAAATTATTACCATTAAAAAATAGTGGAACATTGAGAGATTGAGACCTATCCATCTCACAAAGGGGTCAAGGATCACACTCAGGTATTAAAACCACAACAAGTGCACCCGCTCTGATACCAATTGAAAGTTCAATATAGGTATGAAACACCCTTAAACGTTTAGACCCCAAATTACAAAATTACCAATTTAAGCTTAATATCAAACGATTAACGTGCGGAACATGAATATAAGCTAAACACAGAATTGATAAACAATCTAAGCCAAATATAAACACATCCACAACAGTAAATATAAGGCAAAGGTAAAGGGAAAGAAGATGCAAACACACGGACAACACACGATGTGTTATCGAAGAGGAAACCGAAGTCCTCGGCGTAAAACCTCTCCGCCGCCCTCCAAGCGGTCAAATAATCCACTAAAGAATGTAGTTGGGATACATGAACAGCAGAGGACCCTCCAAACCTAATCTACCCAAGTACCTAAGCCCTCCAAGCTTCTTGCTCCAACGAGGTTGCGCCGAACCTATTTCTTCTCTAGCTTCCCGAATTCCGCTACTTGACCACAGCATCAACCAATGTATATTGGTTCCTTTCCAAACTGCTTCCCAGAGCACCAAATGGACCTTCTAACAGACGTAGGTGTGGTGAGACAAGGGTTTGGTAAATGACCTCTCAAGGGCATGACAATGGAGAGGAAGAGAGTAGAGGAATTTGTAGAGTCTCTTTAGATGAAGATTGGGGATGAATCAATCTTGTATTTCTCTAGGGTTTTCTCTCACAAAATTCTCTCTGGAAACTCTCTCAATATGATGGATATAAGGGTGTATATACAGTAAGGTGAGAAGGGAATGCAAAACGTCAGTTTTTGCCAAACAGGGCAAGTTGGCGACTTGAACTCGTGGCTTGGCCAAGTCATGACGTAACGGCCTGGCCAGACTGAAACTTTTGTCCTGTAGCGTGACAGCTGGCGCGACCCTTCAGCTTCCCAATGTGCCTCTCACGTGACTGCCTTTAGCGGCTTGCCAGTCGCGAACCACCCGCGAGTCCTAGTCGCGAGACTCTATTTTTCTTGCACACTCTTGAGCATTTCTTCACATCTTCTCACACACTACCCTTACAATTTTCCCACCTAAATACAAGGTTACTAAGTGCTAAATTACAAGCAAATTGGTCACGGAATAAAGCCAATTAAATGGTTGATTAAATTCAACCTTACAAATCAATCTTGTTTTTCTCTAGGGTTTCTCTCTCAAAATTCTCTCTAGAAGCTCTCTACATTTCGTGGGTATAAGGGGTATTTATACTGGGGTAAGAATGGAATGTGAAGAGTTAGGTTTTTCAAAACAGGGTTGGCTGGCGACTTGACCTCGCAACTTGACTGAGTCGCGAGTTCCAGCCACGAGCTAACAGAACGGCCAGGCTGGACTTTTTGTCCTGTAGTGCTCCAGCTGTCATGACTGTTCATCTTCTTGCACGCTTCACTCGTGTGTTGCAGTTGGTGGCTTGTCAGTCGCGAGTCACCTGCGAGTCCCAGCCGCGAGTCTCTGCATCTTTGCACAATCTTTAGCATTTCTTCACACTCTTTCATTCACTACCCTTACATGAATCCGACCTAAATACAGGGTTACTAATTGCTAAATTACAAGCAAATTTGGCACGGAATAAAGCCAACACAGTGGTTGATTAAATTCAACCTTACAAGTACCTTGTTCAATGCTATCATGTGTGGCTCTCTAGGTAATGCAACAAACTGACTTAACCTATGCACTGCATAAGTGATGTCAGGCTTGGTCAATGTTAAATACAAAAGCCTTCCAATAAGTCTTCTATACTGACCAGGATCAGCTAGAGGTGTTCCTTCATACTTGGACAATCTTAGATTTTGTTCCATGGGAAGCTTACTAGGCTTGCAACCCAAAAAACCTGTGTCCTTGAGTATTTCCAAAGCATACTTCCATTGATTTAGGCTTATCCCTTTATCCGTTCTAGCCACTTCAAGACCAAGAAAATATCTCAATGATCCCAAATCCTTCAGACCAAATTTCTTATCAAGAAGCTATTTTAACTTAGTGACACAATCAGGATCATTACCTATTAACAAAATGTCATCTACATACCCTAACAAGATGGTAAAAGATGAACCTTGAGAGTGTGTAAAAAGGGAATAATCAGCCTTTGATTACACAAAACCAATGCTTAAAATAGTTGTAGAAAACTTCTCAAACCATTTCCTAGAAGCTTGTTTCAAACTATACAAGCTTTTATTCAACTTGCAAACTATATTCTCCCCCTTGCTGTGAAAGCCAAGTGGTAAGGACATGTAAACTTCTTTAGCTAAGTCACCATGAAGGAAGGCATTGTTTACATCCATTTGATGCAAAAACCATCCTTTCACAGCAGCCAAGGCCAAAATCATACGAACAGAAACGGATTTTGGAACAGGAGAAAAGGTTTTTAAGTAGTCTAAACCTCCGTTTGTGTGTACCCCTTGGCAACTAGTCTAGCTTTGTATCTTTCAATGGCACCATCAGAATTGTACTTAATCCTATATACCCATTTGCAACCAATTGGAATCTTACCATGAGGCAATGGAGTGAGTGTCCAAGTGTTATTCTATTCAAGAGCAGCAATTTCTTTGTCCATAGCTGCTCTCCACTCAGCAGACTTCACTGCTTGATGAAAGAAAGTAGGTTCTGTAGGTGTGGCAGTGACTGACATAACAAAAGAGTAAAAGGTGCTGCCAAGGTTCTCATAGCTGAGATAATCTAAAATGTTAACCCTGAAGCAGGTTTAGAAGCCACTGCCTTGCAAGAGTAATCTGTGAGATATGCTAGAGGATTATGTGGTCTAGTAGACCTCCTAGGACAAAAGGATGGAGATGATGTGGAGGCAAGGACAAGATCAGATGATCCAGATGGGGTTGAATCAATAGAAGTAACAAGATCTAAAATAGGGGACAGAGGAGGAAAATTTTCTAAAACAGGTTGTAAAGGAGCTGAATTTTCTAAAACAGGTTGCAAAAAAGGTGTTGAAGGAATTGAAATATCAGCTAAGGAATTTAGAGGCACATAAGAAGATGGAGATGAACAAATGGGTATATGTTTTCATAGAAAACTATGTCCCTAGAAATAAGTATGGAATTAGAATCCAAATCTAAAGCCTTGTAGCCTTTAATGCCATGAGGATAACCTAAGAAAACACACTTTCCAGCTCTAGATGCAAATTTGTGTCTATTGTGAGGTAAAGTAGAAACAAAACATAGACAACCAAAACAATTTAAGTGTTCAAAAGGAGGTGGTTTGTTAAAAAGCATTTCATAAGGAGTTTTGTTATGCAAAAGTTTGGAAGGGGTTCTATTAATTAAATACACAGCAGTCAAAATGCAATCACCCCAATAGGATAAAGGAATTTGAGATTGAAGGTGCAAGGCTCTAGCAACATTAAGAATATGTTGGTGTTTTCTTTCAGCAATGGCATTTTGTTATGGGGGTATCAACACATGATAACTGATGCAAAATACCATTGCTTTTGAAAAAATCCTTCAAGTAAAATTTAGTTCCATTATCACTCCTTATACATTACAATTTCTTACCAAATTGAGTTTCAACCATAGCAGTAAATTAAGGAATCAAGGATCTAGTTTCAGATTTATGTTTAAGAAGATACACCCAAGTACATCTAGAAAAATCATCTACAATAGTCAAAAAATACTTGTAACCTTCATTAGTTGCCTTAAAGAAAGGTCCCCAAAGGTCACAATGTACAAGATCAAAAGGTGAAATAGAAACATGTTCACTAGTTGGAAATGAAAGTTTCTTTTGCTTAGCAAAATGACAAATATCACAACACTGTGATTTATTTGTAGAAACAAAAGGTACAAACTTATTCAACAATGACATTTTTGAAAAAGAAGGGTGACCTAAATGAGTGTGCCATAAATATGAAGAGGTGGAAGATGCAGATTTTGCAGCAAATGCTGAAAAAGGAGAAGTTTGAGTAGAGTTTTGCTGCAGCAAGTACAACCCTTTGCTTTCTTTATCCAGACCAATTGTGCTCCAGTGAGCCAGGTCATGGATGAAACAGCAATTTCCAAGGAAAATCAAGCAACAAAAATAAGCCTTTGTGAGTTGACTAACTGAAATCAAGTTAAAACTAAAGGATGAAACACAAAGCACATTGGTGAGAGTGAGTGTAGTGGAAACTTGAACAGTCCCTATGTGTGTAACTATAGCTTGTTGCCCATTTGGTAAAAAGACATAGGTTTGAGAGATAGAAGTTATGGTAGTTAATTGAGTCACTAAATGAACCATGTGATTAGTGGCTCCTATATCAATGATCCAATCACTGGATTTGAATGCTTTCATATCTACAAGATGAGTAGAAAAAATAGAATGAGACATATTTGGGGGAATCCAAAAGGGATTACCTGAAAAATTGAGTGCAAAGTTACTAGATGAAGGATTATCACTACTAGCAGCCATCACAGTTGCAGCTTGATAGGCAGATGGTACTCCAGAACCTGAAGCAGAATTGTCCTTAAGAACAGACAAATATGATAGGAGCTGTTCACATTGAGACTGTGAAATAGGACATTGTGAGGCCTGTGGTGATGAAGCCATGAATTGTGGAGAAAAATTCTGTGGAGTAAAATTCTGTGGAGCAAAATTCTATGGAGAGAAACTCATTGCATTTGACTGCCCACCAAAAGCATTAGTAGCATATTGTGGACCATCATAGGCATTGCCATTGGAAAAGAAATTTGGCCCTTGAACAATTGAACCATCTGATTGAAAGCCAACAGAAACCTGATTTGCCATAGGTCTGTTCCCCTTTGGTTTATACCCTGGTGGATAACCATGAAGATTATAGCATTTGTCTGCTATATGACCAGTTAGACCACAATAGGTACAAATTGGCCTCTGCTTCTTTGAATTTCCCCCTTTCCCTCCATGAAAACCTTAACCTTAATTAGGCCAAAAATTGGGATTAAAGCTAGGGTTGTAGCTATTATTAGCATACAAAGCCGTAGGTTCAGCATTCACATTAACTCCATGACCTACATTTCTTCATTTTTCTTCTTGTAAAATCAAAGAAAAAACTTTGTTGATTGAAGGAAAAGGCTCAGCAATCAAGATTTAACTAGTAAGATGATCAAAACTATCGTTCAATCCCATAAGAAAACGAAAAACATGCTCTTTCTGTTGAGTTTCAACTTGAGTTTTATCAAATCCACAAGTACAAACACAAGTGCAAGCAGCATAAGATTGATAACTAGCAAATTCATCCCAGAGTGTTTTGAACTTTGTGAAATAAGAACTCACCGATAGTTGACCTTGTATAAGATGCGAAATTTCCTTCTGCAACTCATAGAGCCTAGGTGAACTTCCTTGAGAGAAACGATCTCGCAGATCAATCCATAGTTCCCGAGCAGTGTTTATATACCTTACACTCGCCTGAAGGTCTTTGCAAAGGGAATTCACTAGCCATGAAAGAACCATGGTGTTACATCTACACCAAGAATTGTATAGAGGTGAAGTAACCTCTGGTTTGGAAATTGCTCCATTAAAAAAGCAAATTTGTTCCTCGCACTCAAGGCTAAGAACACAGATCTGGTCCAATCAGTATAGTTCTCTGGACTAATCAGAGGTTGCAAAGAAAGAATGATCCCTGGATTCTCTGCAACAGGGAGAAAATATGGATTATTGGCTGATTCATCTGCCATTGAAGAACTTGAAATATTCTGTGAGGATGATTATGTTTGTGGAATAGTTTGCAAAAGAGTGGTAGGATCTAAAGTTGAAGCCATGATTGAAGCTTCAGAGCAAAGAATCACAGAAGATACTTCGCAAGAAAATTCCAAGAACAAAAAAAAAAAAAAAAAAAAACTTCAATCAAAGATCAACAATGAAAGAAAAGTGTTAGGACATATGTGTTTCACTTGTTAAAGAACATATGTCATTCTTTTATGTAATTGGCTAATCTTTTGACAAAATGCACTTTACTTGTAATTGGGTAGTTCTAGGTGTTTTTAATACTTCAAGAAACAAGGTTTCAAGATCAAGTGTTGAAGTCATCAAGTCTGTTCAAGGAAAACAAGCTAATAGTGCAATTTCATTAAAGCTCGACAGCTAACTCGACAGCTGCATCTATCGAGCTTAAGAAAGTTATTGAAACCCGTAAGCTCAACACCTCCTATCTGTCGAGGTTTATAAAAATTAGAATTCTGATATGATTTTTTGGGATCCGTGAATGTGTCTTTGGGCCTTCTTTTCTTCTAACCCTAGACATATAAAATGATTGATTTTAGGGCCGTCAAACAGTACACAAGTTGCACAAGCATTGAGAAAACTCTGTTGAAGCAATTTGTGACAAAAGATGAAGGTCTCGCCCTAGTTCATCTCTTCTAAAGAAGTTGCCGTGTATTTGCACCTTTGGGTTTTGTGACCAAGCATCTTCTTGATCTTCATCGTGTAGGATGAACTAAAGAACTTTGCAGCCAACCTCTCTTTCAGTTGGTGTTTGAAGTTGCGTACTGGGATTCGCGCATTGGTTAGTCGCGTACTTGGGAGCCGTGCATTAAAAGGGGGAACGGTCACTATAGAACAAGTCCAATTGGTTACTAGGGTAAGGGTTCAACTGTAGGTTGGTAAGGTACTTGGGATTCCTTTACTTGTAACCGCTTGTTGTGATAGTAGTGGAGTTTCGGGAGTGGTGACCTGAAAATCACCCAGTGGGGTTTTTGCCGTAAGGTTTTCCCCATTCGTAAACAAATTACTGTGTCATTTAATTTCTGCTGCATAATTAGTTTATTGGTGATTTGTTTGTGCTACCACGCGTTTGCATGTTAAATTGATTAATTAGTAACTTGGATAATTAATTAATTGGTTTAATCACAAGGGGTCAATTCGTTTGTGGCCTATCAAAAAGGATCAACGATCAAAGCTTGAAGGAGAACAACAATGGAGGAAAAGAGTGAGTTAGGAAATCAGTGAGTCACTGAGCTAACTCGTTGCTCTGATACCATGTTAGGAAAGAAATTTCTAGAAGAAAAGAGATATTCTCTAAAAGGAAACTTGTATTCACAAAGAAAATGAAAAACTAAAATAAAATTACACATTGATTTGCTATTTATACATCATAGCAATCAGTTACACGAGCCCAGAAAATTAGGCGAGAATTAAGCAAAATTAACTAACTAAAACAGTAAGTAATCTAACAGGTTAAAAGGAAAAACAAATAAAATTACAACACGTGTCCATCTAATTGCCTGAATCACGTGCCAGCAACTTTAGTTTCATTTAACAATGCGACATCGCTTTTCCTCTGTAGTTGCTTCTTTCCTCTGACAGAAAACGATGTCGTTTTCTTTAATTGCTTTTGTAGATGTCTTGCTTCAGTTTCAGCACAGGGTAAGTCTCACCTCTCAAGTAAATAAAATAAGGTCAAAAGTTATTTTATGCTCAAAATAGAATTTCGTAATCTTATCTAATTTTAATTATTTAAAATCTTTTTCAAATCCATCAAAATATATAAATAAACAAAAGTGATTTGTATTCTTAGAGCATCCACATTGGTGGAGCAATAAATTTAGCAATTTGGCACTAGAAAAAACTATTTTATCTTTTCACTTTATAAAACATCTAACAACAGTGGTTTTAATTTAGCTTTCAACGCAATAAAATAATATAAATAACACAATAAAATAGTATGTCTATTGCAATAAAATAATATATTCACTACAATAAACAACAATCACAACCACCGCCATCACAACCGCCACCGCCACCACAACTGTCACCACCACCACCACAACCGCCACAATATTTATTGTGAAAATAATATAAACAACATAATATTTATTGTGAAAATATTTTTGTAGCATTTCTTAATTTTAATTTCTTATTATTCTTTATTTTATTTTTCCTTTGATCTCTTTATTTGTTTTCATCCATACACATTTCTTTCTTTTCTTTTTTTTCTTTTTTCCTCTTTTTTTTCCCTCCACACACGTATACTTCCTCTTCACTTTATCTTCATTTTCATTTTTGTTTTTCTACTTCAGGTCTCTCTCTCTCTCTCTCTCTCTCTCTCTCTCTCTCTCTCTCTCTCTCTCTCTCTCTCTCTCTCTCTCTCTCTCTCATATAGAGATCGGTGAATAACAAAGGCTAGAGAGAGTCAGGCTATTAAATCGACGTTCATGCATTCCACCTCGTTCGCTCCACCTCTGCTCGTCCTTCCTCTACCACGGCTTAGATGGGTCAGATTTACTGTCTTTCCCCCCCCCCCCTTTTTATCATTTTGATTTGATTGATTTTAATATTGTAATTTGAATGTGTATTTTGATTGTGATTGAGTTTAGATAGAGAAGTTTGAAAGAGAAAAGATCTGGAATGGTTGAGCGGAGGAAGAAAGAAAAAAAAATGAAAGGGAGAAGAGAGATTGGTGAGGTCGGCACTGGGCAAGTGAGATCAGCAAGATCGACGAGGTGGAGGAAGAGAAAAAATCTGAGTGCAAGGCACGAAGAGTGGAGAAGTGAAGAGTGAAGAGAGAGGAGCAACAGGCAAAAATGAGGTAGGAGGAGAAAAAAAAATTCAAATATTTTGACCAGTGTGAGCACAACATAAAATTATATATATATTATATATATATTTTACCTTTGAGTTGCAATGCACAACCATTTTTGGCTATGCACTGTAGATAAGAAGCCAAAATTTTTGGTTCTGCCTCCACCAGTGTAGCTTCAATTTGGCAATTGGTAGTGCTAAAAATAGTAATATGGCTTTTTAGCACCACCAATAATAATGCTTTTATGTTTTTTTTTTTTTTTTTTTTGAAATGATATGTTTCTATCTGTAATATAATAAAATAATAAAAATTTGTATTAAACCCACCTTCAGATTGAATTTAATAAAAAAACTTTAATAATTATTTTATTAATTAGTTAGGTTAGTTAAATTGAAATTAAAATCTTAAAATTAAAACAAGACTCATAGTTAATCTGTAAAAATATATATCATTTTTTTATGTGGGCCCACTCCTCATGTGAGAGAACAAAGCATACTCTCGGAGAATACAATAACAACCCGCACCACACTAGCCTAATACCAATCATTTATTCTTTTAAAGATAAGTATTGTGTATGTCATTTTTAGTAGAAAAATTATAATTTATTATAAATTGTTTTATAAAATATTTATAAACTTATATCTAATTAAAATTTTGAATGATATTTTTGCAATTAATGACACGTTAATTTATAAATTTTATATAATCTAATTTTTTATGTTATGGTTTCATTGTTTTAGCAGTTACCGTTTAAAAGGTTTTTTTTTTTTTTTTTTTTGGACAGGGATCGTTTAAAAGGTTTTTGTGCTTCACAACATTAAATTTGACAATCGTTTTACAAAACTTTTACAAGGTTTAATATCGACGCTTGACTGAAGTGAAAGACGTTTTACAAATGCCTGGACCATTCTTGATTAAGAATGGTCCAGGTTTAATATCCACGCTTGATTAAGGATTCAAGTCGAGCATTGTCCAAAACATAAAAATCCAGGTAGATTAAGAATGGTCCAGGTATGACTTCATTGTAGATTAAGAATGGTCCAGGTTTAATATCCACGCTTGATTAAGGATTCAAGTCGAGCATGGTCCAAAACGTCCACCACAATCTCTAATTTAATTTTTTTTGCTATGCTAATTTAGAAATGTTGTGTCCGTAGCATTACTTATAAAAGTAAGTTTGGTTCCCAAAACATAATCCTCAATCAAAAAAAAAAAATAACCCAAATAAGAACAAAAAACTAGCTCAAATAACAGTAAAAATAGCCTGAACAACAACAAATGAACAAAACATTCAAAAATAAACTTTTTCAAAAATAAAAATAAAACTCCTATCATTCATATTCATAACTCGCACTCATAGTAGTTATAATCCTTGCTCTCTCTCCCCCCCCTCTCTCTCTCTCTCTCTCTCTCTCTCTCTCTCATCATTTCATATCTCTCTTATTTTATTATTCTCATCCTAGTATTCTCAATTCTTACTTTATCTATCATTAGATTCTTTTTGCTTTTTAATTTTGTTAGTATAAGGGAATTGTAAAATCTTATGTTTTTTCGGGTTATTTATTTATGTTGATATATTAAAGTTTTTTTTATTTTTATATAAGATAGAAATTCTACTCTATCCTAATCTAAGTGTATATGTGTGTGAAATTTCCTCTTAGAGACATAAACCCCGGCCCTTACCACCCACTTCCTGTAAGTACTTATACTTGTAGAATGACCATCACACAAATAGTATGCAGTGATATTTTGTATAATTTAAGTTTTTTAATAAATATCCTAAAAAAATTTCCTAGAACTCCCGCTATCCAATAGCTTAACTAAAACCAAAATTATCTTTGTTATAAAGAGTAAATCCTTAATACAGCTTCAACAGTCTCTCTAAAATGCAAAAAAGAAAACGACCATGAATAGTCAGTTTCTTAGTTTGAAGAGTTACTGTTTATTAGCAAAAGAAAAGATAAAAAATTGATGAAGACAAAATAAAATATAAATTAGGAAGATTAAAAATGGAATGTAGGAAGATTAAAGTAAAAATAAATAAATAATGAAGAAATAATTATTTAAACATGCTTGTTAGTGGGTGCTTTTAGGACATTTATTAATAGACTATTTAAAAAAAAAATTTGATATCACTTTCTTAAGGAAATATAAGAAGTTATAAAAAATTAAGTTATTTTCTTCTTTTCTCATAAAATAATTTTAAAAATATTCTATAAATTAATACACATTGATTAACTTTTTCAATATTTAAATAAAATAGAAAAAAAATATATAGACAGAGAGTTAGGTGTAAACTACTTTTGAAAGAGTAAGCAAAATGAACTTTTACTCTTGGAAATTGGATGGAATATACCTGAACAGCTGGAAAAGATCTAATACACTCACCGACTCAAATTACTATAAGTATCATATTTGAAACAGTCCCACCCTCATACCTTAATTACAAACAATATCTTTGTCAGAACCTTTGATTTAGCCCGGCGATCTTTTGGAAGTAAAAACAAACAGCGTTCTGCAGGTATCATCAGTTTTTTTTTTTTTTAATTATTATTATTATAATTAATTTGGACTTTGGAAAAAGCTGTTACTGGGTCTGATTAATATTTTTGAGCTATGTTCATGGTCTTTAGCGGGCTTTGAGTGCTTGATTTAGGCGTGATCCTGATCATAATTTTTTTATTATCTAATTTATCTCCTACTAGATCATTAGTTCCATATTTTTATTCCAAGATCATAAACAAACCAAACGTGACCATTACCAACGTGACCCTTATTTTCATAATAGACTATATCTTTAAAAATATTATAAAAGATTTTTATTTTTTTTTATTTTATAATTATGAAGGATTTAAAAAAATTTCTCCCCCCAAAACCTCTTTTTTGCAAAAATAATATTACTTTATTATTTGTTATTAAAAATAGCACTTTGGGAGAATAATTGAGGAGAATAGCTTCATCTTAAAAATCGTGGTTGCCTTGAACTCGTGTTTTTAAACACGATTTTAGTATAAACTGAAATTTTAAGATTTAAATGATTTAAATGGTATAATTGCACTTAATAACTTACACTTCAACATTTTACATTGAAATTATGTTTGTAAAACATGATTTTAAGTAAAATTGTATGTTCAAAATACGATTTTATCATGAGGTTATTCTCCTAAATAATTTAGGACCCAAATAAATTGTGATGATTGGTTCGTTAGTCCAGGCCTCCGATCCCCTCTCACCCGATAGAGGGATCAAGAGAGGTCAAGGGAAATCAGACACGCTGATTAGATTTATTTCTCATGCGTATATCTATTGCAGATTCATCGTTATGATTAACTGTATGAGTGAATTAATTGACATATATATCTCTCTGTTATAGATGACTACCAGTTCCACTACCCCGTCCCTCCAGAAGGCTATAGATATTCTAACTGAGGCAACTAAAGCAGATGAACGAAAATAATGGGAAATTGCTAATGATCGTTATACAAAGGCATTTGAGGAGTTTAAAAAGATTCTTCAGCCATATTATAAAAGTGCAGCATTAGTAAAAGAAAAACTAAATCTTGAATCCACTACAACTCATACAGCAGAATTCGCGCTTGGCCCTGCGGACTCGCCCCCGAAGTTGTGTCCTGTGAAGTTCAGTGATGTCAAGTTGAAAAATGTGGGCGGACTTGACGTTTGCAAAGAGGTATTGAGAGAAGCTACCATATGGCCTAAAAAGTATCCTCAATTTTTTACTGGTAAGTTGCTCCTCCATCATTGTGGGTTTTCTAATCTCTGCTTTTAGTTAGTTTATTTGGATGTTCTTAAGTTTCAATGCTAATAAGAATGGCTGGGTTTTGATCTCCTGTTTAGGGAATCGAAAACCATGGAGGGCTGTATTACAATACGGTCCACCTGGATGAGGGAAGACCCCTCTAGCAAAGGCAATTGCAGACTAGGCAAAGTTTCCTTTATTTAGGTAATATTTATATAGTTCTTTATATGTTTACCTTTTACTTGAAACATAAACTTACATTATAAACACACAAAAGTCGAAATTGTTATACATATTTGCAAAAAGTGGTAAATATAATATACTTTTTGCAAATGTGTACAACATTTACCACCTTTATGTGTCTAAAATGTAAATTTACATTGCAAGTACAAAATAAACATAAAATTTTCCTATTTAAATTTTAAAGTAAATTACAATAACGGATGATGAAAGAATTATACATGGCAAGAGATAAAAGAACAAATCTTCATCTTCTAGCAAGTGTTACACTTCATTTAGGACACAGGAAGGCCTTACTCGCGAAATACTCGTGAAAACCAGCTGTTATGACTCTTCACATTCTAGTCATGTGCTGTGCACATGTTTTCACTTCGCCGGAAGACTTCTTGCAAGCTACTCGCGAAAACTCCTTTTATCTTCAATGTTGACTTGAGTCTTCACACTCTCTCTCACACACAACCCATACAATCAGGGACGGAGCCAGACTTTAGACTTAGGGGGGGCAAAAAATATGTTAAAAAAATTTCTTGACTTGTAACTAAATGAGATTATCTTATAAAAATTAATGTTTCCATTACATCGTTTTGTCATTTATTTAATTAATTTTCAAATGTTTCTTCAATTTCAAACCTTATAGCTCTACTAATTGAGAATTAAAAAAAAAAAAAATGTAAACAAAGAGAAGATAAGAAAAGTCCATACCTCAAACGTTTTCCTAAAAAAAAAAAAAAAACCTCAAACGTTTCAACTTTCAAGTTAAACCAATTTAACCAATTAAATATTAGAAGTATTCCCTTAAAAATTAATAGCCACACACGTAGTCCTCTTAGTAACATACTCAATAGCTTATGGCCACACACAAAAAAGAGCTAAGAGTGAGCGGGAGTAGTCTAAGTACAAACCCTTCATCTCTCTCAAATAAACATTCTAAATAGAGTAGAGTGAATGACTTTCCAAATATTACTGGTAAACTTTTTTGAGTTGCTTCCTCATTCCTCAAGAACAATGCAGAATGGGATGTCAAAGAGGTTTTTATTTATTTATTTTATATATATATATATATATATATATATCTCTCTTACAAATTTATTTATTTTATATATATATATATATATATATATCTCTCTTACAGTTCAAGGATTTGTTACTTGTTTTTGGGGAATTTGTTTATTTGACTGTGGAGAGGCCATCAACTGAAGTGATGGACTTTATTTTTCATTTTTTTTTTAAAAAAAAAAAAATCTATTTTAGATGGGTTGTAAGGGCCAATTTGTAAATTGTTGGGGGAGAGGGGTGGCCAAGAGTAATTATCTTGGACCTAAATGTTAAAAAAATTCAGAATATATATACTATTATGATTTTTTTTTTTTTTTTAAATCTAGGGGGGGCCATTGCCCCCCTTAGTCAATGAACAGCTACGTCCCTGCATACAATGAAATCTCACATAAAATACAGGGTACATAAGATTGAACAAAATTACAATCAAATTTGGCACGGAATTAAAGCCAACACAAAATAGTTGTAAATCACAACTTTACAATACTCTTGTATATGCCTAATGAGTGGAGGATAAGTACTTTAATACCTATCTACAAGAACAAGGAAGATATTAAAAATTTTACAAATTACGATGAAATTAAATTTATGAGTCACGCTTTGAAGCTTTGGAAAAGAGTGATTGATGAACATACGTTAAGATATAAAACAACAATATTAGAAAACCAATTTGGTTTTATGGCAGGACAATCAGCCATAGAAGTTATTTTCTTACTTAGACATCTAATGGAAAAATATAGAGGATTGTAAAGATCTTTATGGGGTCTTTATTGACCTAGAGAAAATATATGATATGGTTTCTAGAGAGTTTATGCAATGTGTTTTGGAAAAGAAAGGCTTTCCTCTAAGTATAGTAAGTTTTAAGTGTTTGATAGAGCTATAACTAGTGTGAGAACAAGTGGAGGTATCAGAAGTGAGATCTTATTGTTAGGACATATGTGTTTCACTTGTTAAGAACATATGTCACTATTTTATGTAATTGGCTAATCCTTTGACAAAACGTACTTTACTTGTATTTGGGTAGATCTAGGATGTGTTTAATGCTTCAAGAAACCTTGTTTCAAGTTCAAGTGTTAAAGTCATGCAAGTCTGTCCAAGATTCAAGTGTGAAAAGTGATGTTCATTAAAACTCGACAGATAGCTCAACAGCTAGCATCTATCGAGGCTTGAAGAACTATTCCAGCCAGTGGCTCGACAGCAGCTCGACAAATAGGATATCTGTCGAGGTTTATGAAGTTCAGTTTTCCAGGACTATTTTTCATCCAATCCGTGATTGTATGTTTGGGTTTTCTTTTCTCACAACCCTAGACATATACATATAAAAGGATTATTTTAAGGGCCGTAAAAGGAGACACAAGTTGCATAAGTGTTGAGCAAAATTTGTTCAAGCAAATTGTGACCAGAGACAGAATTTGCCCTAGTTCATCTTTCTTGTGAAGAAGCTGTTGTGTTTGTGCACCGTAGAGTTTTGTGACCAAGAAACTTCTCGATTTTCATCATGTGATGAACTGAAGGACTTTGCAGCCAACAATTTTCTCTAGTTGGTGATTGAAGTTACGTACTAGGATTTGCGCAATTGGTTAGTCACGTACTGGGAGTCGTGCATTATAAGAAGAGATTGTCACTACAGAACAAGTCCAATTGGGTATTTTGGTAAGGGTTCAACTGTAGTTTGGTATAAGGTACTAGGATTCCTTTACTTGTAACTGCTTGTTGTGATAATAGTGGATTCTCGAGAGTGGTGACCTTAAAATCACCCGGTGGGGTTTTTGCCGTGTAGGTTTTCCCCATTCATAAACAAATCACCCGCATCAAATTTAATTTCCGCTGCATTTTGTTATTTGGTGATTTTTTTGTGCTACCACACTTATTGTATGTTAATTAACTTAATTAATTCACTTAACAAATTAATTGGTTAATTTATCACAAAGGGTCAATACGTTCTTAGCCTATCACTTATCACTATATATTTGGAGAGATGCTCCAAAATCTAAAGGTTTTCAATTAAATAGAACTAAAACATAATACATGGAATATAAGTTTAGTAAAAGTTTAAATAGATGAAAGGGATATAAAATTTAATGGTCAAGAAATACTATAGAATAAGAGCTTGAGATATCTTGGATAAAAATTCATAAGGATTGAGAGATTGAAAATGATGTGAATCATAGAATAAGAGCATTGTGGATGAAGGGGAGAAACATAAAAAGATTATTTTGTGATAGTACAATGCTTATAAAGTTAAAGGAGAAGTTCTATAAGATTGTTATAAGACTAAATATGCCCTATGGTGCTAAATGTTGGGTTTTTAAGAAGTAACATATTCATAAAAAAGTTAACTGAAATGAGATAGTTAAGGTAGATAAGAAGAAATAGATGGAAATATAAGATTCAAAATGAAGAAATCCACAAAAAGATAAGGGTGACCTCTATTGTTGAAAAGATGAGAGAGAGTCACTTAAAATGATTTGGTCATCCTCAAAGAAGAGCAAACTATTGCACTAGTAAGAGAGAGTGAGATGAATTCAGGTTGAAGGAAAGAAAAATAATAGAGAAAGACCAAAAATAACGTTAGCATTAGTAAAAAATGTCATCAATTAAGGAAGTGACAAATCGAGAGAGTATGAGTTTGAATAGTGTTCTAACATTTTAATATTTTGTAATTAAAATGAATTAAAATAATGGTTAAAATGTAAAGATATGAGAATTATTATGGTAGATAAATAGTTTGTCAAATGTGGAATTCCACATTGATAAGGAGAAAGACTCCTTAATTATTTATATGTGTGGAACTATAAATAAAATAAAATGGAGAAAAACAATCCATATAATGGACACAAATTAATCTATTTAAGATCCTTAGTTAGCCCCAAAAAATTGGGACTAAGGCCTTTTTATTGTTGTTGTTTTTATTCTTGTATACATCAAGAGTCCGTTTGGATAAAGCTTATTTTACTGAAAACTGAAAATACTGTATGAAAATAATTTTTAAATGTGTGAATAGTGTCGTGGGACTCATTTTTAATGAAAAAGTTGCTAAAAAGTGAGGTTTGTGGGTCTCCTAAACAGTGCACGAGACCCACTGACAGTGCCATTTCAGAGTAATGTGTGTACATATTCAAAGTGCTAGTAGGTCCCGTGGACAGTGCACGGGACCCACTGGTAGGTCTGTGTCCCACGTGAAACCAACTTCTGGTTAAAAAAGAAAAAGAAAAAGAAGAGGAAACGTGATAACTCAAAATGCAGACGTGAAAACGTTATATCCAAACGGATACCAAATGTACTAGGGTTATGCATTATTTGTGATTAAGTTTATTGATTAAATTTTATTTTTTGAAAATGAATCATTAACATACAATAGATGAGAAGATGACCAACCATTTCTTGTAGGCCTTAAAAATGGCAGTCTAGTTTGCAATGCAGTTCATAAAAACTTAATGTTTTATTAAATAGTTAATACATGGAATTGTCATACATTGTTCTTTTATTAAATAGTTAATATATGGCATTGTCATACATTGTTTCCTTCCACTTATATACATGTAATCTTGAAATGGAAATTTTCTTCAATACATTTCAGGAAGTATGCGACGGTGTGAAAAATGTTCTGATTCTAGCAGCCACAAATACTCCTTTTGCTTAGGATCAGGTGAGAAAAGAATACCATCCTTCTAACCTACGGCCATGGATAGAAGATATTTTATGATCTACATTGCTTTAGAGTTGAGGCTAATGCAAAGTTAACGTAGGCCATAAGGAGGCGTTTTGATAAGCGAATCTATGTCCATCTCCCAGACACGGAGGCAAGGAAACACATATTTAAGGTACTTCAGTTTCTGTAAAGCAATGCATTTGCAGAATCAAAGCAATGTAGTTATAAACCCATTGTGATTAATGCTTTTGTAGTTTATGTCTTGTTTAATATATATCCTCTATTTTTTTATTTGAGCAAGTCCGGATAGGGAACACTCCTAAAACCATAAGTGAAAAGGAGTTTGACGATTTAGCTGAAGCTGCAGACGGTTTCTCTGGTTCAGATATATCCTATTTCGTAAGTGTCAGTTTTACATTAGATATCAGTATGTCTCCAAAGTGATTATATAGCTAAAACTGGTAGTTTCTTTTAGGTTAAAGATGCACTATATGAGGTTGTTCGTGCAATTCTTAGAACTAAATTCTTCAAAAGAAGCGGTGAAAAGTGGGTCCCTTGCCAAGGTAATGAAAAAGGAAGAGTTTCCTTGCAGGAAATTGATGAAAAAGGCGAAATTCAGAGGTATGGTCTAGCTAGGAAACTGATGTACAGCACAAGAAATCATTCCATAAATCATATTTGTGGCTGAATATTAATAACTTCTGGGTAGAATTCTTGAACATAGGTAGACTTCTTTTACTTTAGTAATTAGTTAATTTTTTTTTCTTTTAAGAAGAAAAAATAGAATTAGTTAATTTATATGAAAAAGAAATCTCTTATGGTGTGTTTGGGTGACATGATTTTGGCATTTGGATTTGGATTTATATTAATATTCAAATAACTTGTTTGTGAAATCCACTAAAGATTTAAAACCTTTCAAATGCTTGGATTTGAAATAGCTCCTAAAATCAAGGGATTTGAAATAATCAAAGCATTTCAAATCTATTAATTTAAAATCCAAATCCAAATTCAAGTTCCTAAACACAACCTTATATTACGAGTAATACTACAGACAAAAACTAATTTACAACATTTTTACAAACTATTGATATACCAAATTCTTACTAGTTTTAATATAGGTTCACTATTAACATCACATTTTTGCTTACTAACAATTATTTGAAAAATATTAAAGCCACATCAGCAATTTATAAAAATGTTATAAAATAATTTGTCACTACAAAAAAAGGAGTCTATAGCTGCGTTTCAAAAACGCGACTATAGACCCCAAAAACGCGGCTATAGGATTAGAGCCGCGTTTCCTTAGCCGCATTTGTAAACACAGCCTAAGCACCGCAGCAACAGGCCTATAGCCGCGTTTTTAACCGCGGCTATAGGATTCTGGCCTATAGTTGCGTTTTTAAAAAACGCGGCTATATCCCAGCTTGCAGCTGCGTTTATAATCGAGGCAAAGGGTTCGGACCTATAGCCGCATTTTTAAAAACGCGGCTATAGGTTTTTTAATAACAAAAAAAATATATTTTTGGGTTTTTTTTTTTCCAGAAAACAAAAAAATATATATATTTTGGGGTTTTTTTTTTTTTTTCAGAAAATTCAAAATTCGAAATTCAACTAAAAAAAATTCAAAATTAAACTCAAATCCAAAAAATTCAAAATCAAACACAAACTGAAAAAATTCAAAATCAAATACAACATACTCACAATACAAAAACACCCAGAAAATTCAAAATCAAACACAAACCCGAAAAATTCAAAATCAAACACAACATACTCACAATACAAACACACCCAAAAAATTCAAAATCATACACAACGTGCCCCAAAATATAAGAACACATACCCATTTAAACATAATCACAATATCAACAACACAGTAGTACAAATTCAAGCACAGATCCAAAAAATTCAAAATCAAATATTGCTAGAATATCCACTTCATTCAAAATTTTCAATATCTCCTCCATTTTCTTACTAACTAAACATAAACTAACAAAAAAAAAAAAAAAAACTACATCTATTGACAAATCAGTGTGCTTGAGATGAAGAAAAAAAGAAAGAAAAAAAAAAGTAGCAGCAGCTCCAAAGAAACAAAGAAAAAAGAAAAAGAATTACCCAAATAAGAAGAAGGCAGAAAAATGAAAAAAAAAAAAAAAAAAAGAGTTACCCAGATGTGAGGAAGGAAGAAAAAACAAAGAACTTGAAGAGTTACAGTGGAGTGAGTGAAGAATGAAGAAAGAAAAAAGAAAGAAGGAGAAATAAAAGAAAAGAAGAAAGTGAGGGTAGGTCCTCCTTAAAAAAATTATTCAGCTGGACCTATAGCTGCGGCTATAACTTACCTTTAGCTGTGTTTTAAAATGCGGCTAAAGGTCAACTATAGCCGCATTTTTGAAAAACGCAACTATAGGTCCACTTTAAAAAAAATTATTCGGCTGGACCTATAACCGCGTTTTAAAAATGTAGCTATAGGTTAGCTATAGCCGCATTTTTTAAAAACGCTGCTATAGCTTGAGGCTTTAGCCGCGTTTCTTAGAAACACAACTAAAAAAACGTAGCTATAGCTCACGTTTTTTGTAGTGGACCATCGCAATAAGGGTGTGTGATGGTCACATCTCCTAAACTTATGGCCACAAAAGTCGTGCTCCTAAAACTAGGACACCACTAACAATACAATTTAAATTCAACTCAAATACTAACAACTTCCTACTCACGCTAATCCCTATCTTAACTAGTACCTATAAACATGGTANTGACCCTGTTAAGTTTTCTGTTTGTGTTTAATAACCTTCTGTCCACGTGGCTTGATATGGTTGGTGGAGTATAGTGTGGAGCATATAAGTTGGAACAAGAGATTTGGACTCTTAATAGCATTACTCTTAAGTGTCTTCAATGTAGACACTTAAATTGTGTACATGCAGTAAGTACAAATACAATGTAATTAAGTCTATAAAAGTCCATGGAAGAAAATTCTTAAACCTATAAAAGCACGTAAAATAGGATTGAAGTAAAAACGGAAAAGAGGGGAGGGGTTAGTATACTGGAAAGAAAAAGAAAAAAAGAGCGTGTCATTCAATTGCATTGATTCATGTTTGGGGTTGATTTTCTTTTTCTCTCTAGTTTGCTTTTAGTACTAGTATTTTTGTAGACCCCTACGTCCACTTTGAATTTTGATATTCAATCGTGTCTCTGGGAATTGATAACTTGCAGATCGAGGTACCACCCTGCACAGTTGCACACTTTGAGAAGGTGCGTAAAAATCAGAAGGCAACTGTAACTAAAGATGACCTTGATGTGTTTCATGATTTCACCGAGGAGTTTGGGATTTATGGTTAAGGATGTAAAATGTAGCGGCACGTATCATTATGTTTGTTTTGTTTTGTTTTTTTTTTTTTTTTTTTTTTTTTTTTTTTTTTTCCGAGGTAAAAGAATTTGTCATCCATATGCTAATGTTATCTGAATGTATCTTAATAGAGATGGCCAAACCATTGGTCGGGTAATGAGTATTCGACCCGAAAGTGGAAACCGAAAATAATTTATACATGTGAGAGTTTGGTTAGAGGTTTTCTAGTCCGTTTGCCTGTTGTCTTATATTTTATATCTTTAGCAAGTTCTTGGTGTGTATGGGTTTTGGCTGGCTTACTTATCAAAGAGGAAGAAACTCTATATTAGATAAGAATCTTGAGACCATATTAAGTAAAGAGTAATACTGCAACCACAAACTATTTTACGACATTTTTATAAACTATTGATGTAGCAAATTCATATTAGTTCTAATATGGGTCTACCACTAACATCACATTTATATTTACCAATAATTATTTGAAAATTATTAAAGCCACATCAGCAATTTGTAGAAATGTTGTAAAATAGTTTGTGTCTGTAGCATTATTTTTAAGTAAAATATGTTATGCGTATAATACGATAAGCATATAATATGATAAGCGGAGAGATATAAATATAATTTGGCATTTTTCAAGAAAAATATGTTTAAAAAATTTGGCGTAAAATTATTGATATACTTTTTTTTAAATATAAATACATTAATCTCTATATTATAATTATTTAGAAATTTCTCAACAATTTAATTTGAAATAATCTACTCTATGAATAAAATTATTTTAACAATCCTGACTATATCAACAATATCACCAACAACGTATTAACCAAATTAAATATAAAATAATATAATAAACTTGCTATTTGTCTATTTTAGTCTAACGTTTTTCCTTGAGGAAGTTAGAATATTTTAGTCAAACTTACTTTTAGATATATTTTTTTTTTTGGTTGAAAAATTACATTTTACCACCATAAAGTATACTTCTGACTATACTTTGCGCCACAAAATTTTCGAATGCATGTGAAAAACTTGAAGTCGAGGTGCAAAGTGTAACAAGAGTCATAGTTTTAGGATAAAAAACGTGTATTCGAGAAGTTAGGGTGCAAAGTATAATTTAGGGTATATATAGTTTAATTTGGTAAAATGTAATTTCAATTTTTTACAAAAGAAGGTGGAATATTTTAGTCGAACTTACTTACTATTTGCCCGTTTAATATATTAGTTATGATTGTTAAAAGGCTTTAACTATTCAATCAATTCTTAAAGCACTATCATATGTGCTAAATGTTATATTTTTAATATTTAGGTTGTGTTTAACATTAGCTTAAAAAGCCAGCTTTTTTACTATTTAGCTTATTTTTGCTATTATTCATAGGTCCCGTTGCACTTTTTAGTACTATTCATGAGTTCTCTTGTACTATTTCATCTACCTTTTAGTTTTATTTACAGTACTTTCAGTAAAAAGTTTTTAGTTTCAGCTAAATAAGTTATTCCCAAACGGACTCTTAGCACACAAAACACCAAAAACTATGCTTCATGAGATGTGCCAAATCCCAAAATGTTTTAGAACATACTACAATATCCTTCTGCTAGTAAAAGGGTATTATAGAATGTTCTAAAAAAATCCATTCTTATTCCTCCTCTCTCCTATTTTATCTTTTGCATCTCTCTCTCTCTCTCTCTCTCTCTCTCTCTCTCTCTCTCTCTCTCTCTCTCCTTTATGCTTGTTCACCATCTCTTGTTTCCTCGCTTTGTCTCTCTACCTCCCTTAACAACACTCACCTCAGTCTCGCTCTGAAACCACCACCGATCAAATATCTATGTCACCACTCACAAAATTCATAAAAGATAAATCACACAATTATGAAATAGTGTAACAAATTATCAATTTATACTGATTTAATTATGTGAAAGTGAATACAGTTCTCTATATGACTCTTTAAAATGGAAGAATACAATAAACTTCTTTGATTTGATTTCAACGGTGCTTTATGATCGAAAGGGCTACGAAGCTTGATCTTGAATCTTGCTTTGATGTCTCCAAGTTGGATGTGTGGGATGTATTTGATTTGCCGTTGAAGGCTGTTGAATTAATCCAGAACTAGATCAAAAGGAACTTGAAGGAAAATCCTTACTTTGATTTGAAGAAGTAGAAATGAGCCTTGATTTTGAGGGAGATTGTAGGTTGTGGGTTCCAATTGCGGGTTGATTGGCTTGGGTTGGTTTTGGTGGTGGTTGGGTTATGGTGGTTGTGGACACCCTTTCTCTCGGAAAAATTTCCGGAAGTGTTGGTTGCACGTTGGGTGCTTTGGCAATGTGACTCATTTGTGCATATGTTTATAGGGTGAGGTGTGTGTGTGTGTGTCTTTTCTTATTTTCATTATAAGGAGTTGACACCAACCATTGGCTTTGTATTAGGTGTGATTGGTAACCTATTTATCTAATTTGTTTCACCTAATTAACTAAAAACCAATTCAAGGGTTATTAATTAATTAAGGTAAGCCAACGTCTTGAACCAAAGATTTTGGATTTGGAAATTTGGTTTTGGGTGAGGAAGGTGTTAGGCACCCCACACCGCCTATCCAAAGGATGGTATCTCATTTTAATTTTAACTCCATTGTTAACGTTTTAAAGAAAAAAAAATTAAATACTTGGCATTTGATTTTGGAAAAACATTTTGTACAAACAATATATATACATATCATGTGAGTATTATTTGCAAAGAAATGTATACAAACAAGAACATGTGAATAAAATATGTACATATCATGTGAAAACTATATTACAAAATTTAAATGTATACATAATCAACATGTGAATAATATATTTACTACATATTTACCCTGTGAATATGCATATTTGACAACATAAAAAGGAGAAGAGAGGAAGGATATCACCTTATGCATTTAAGCCCATTTTATTCTTAAAGTTTCATTCTCATGCATAAACACAATGAACTCAAAACTTATTAGTGCAAAAGGGAGGGGGAATGTGTTGGCTTAGTAGGAATCTATTGATTCAATGGAAGTGAATCATAGACACAAACCTCAACAAAAATGTGTAATTCAAAAAATCCAAACAATGCATGTAAAAAGAACCTTAAGTTTTACCTTTGAAAAGATAAGAAATTTCCTTTGGAGAAAACCTCATGACTTCGGGAAAAGGTTTGTTTTAGAACAAACGTTAAACTTTTTGGGAAGAGAAGCTAAAGAAAGGGGCTTCTCTTGTTTTTTATTTTTATTTTTTAATTTTAATTTTATAAAAATGGTTGTTTTTTGATGAGAAAAACATGGAGAGGCAATTACTTTACAACTTTTTTGAAAATATTTTTTTGAAAGAAAGAAGGTTTCCAAACTTTTGGAAAGAACATTCCCAAGATTAAAAATTAAACCATTTAGGAAAAGGGGTTTTCTTAAAAACATACTCTAAGATTAAAAACCATTTGTAAATGGAAATTAAAACAAAGGAAGAACAAACTCTTTTCTTTTTTTTAGAAAAGAATTTTTAAAACACTACAAAAAAAAAAGGGGCTATCCCAGCGTTTTCAAAACCGCTGGGATAGCCCCAAAAAGCGCTGGGATAGGGTCAAAATTCCTATCCCGACATTTTTTTTCTTGTCGCTTCAAACTGCCACGCAGTGAATGTGGGAATAGGGTCGCCGGACTTGTATCGGCGCTTTTGAAAAGCGTTGGGAAAGGCATACGCCCTATACCAGCTTTTTGAAAGCGCTGGTATAGGTCTTTTAAATTATATTGATCCAAGACCTATACCAGCGCTTTTGAAAGCGCTGGAATAGGTACTACCTATGCCAACGCTTTCAAAAGCGCTGGTATAGATCTTTTATGACCTATACCAGCTCTTTTGAAAGCGCTGGCATAGGCAATACCTATTCCAGCGTTCTGAAAAGCGCTGGTATAGGTCTTGAATTAATATAATTTAAAAGGCCTATACTAGTGCTTTTAAAAGCGCTGGTATAGGTTGTACCTATTCCAGCATTCACAAAAGCCCTGGTATAAGTCGTGAATCATTATAATTTAAAAGGACCTATGCCAACGCTTTCAAAAGCGCTGGTATAGGTCATTTTCTTTTCTTTTTTTTTTAATAAGTTTTTTAGCACCTGTAATGTACCTAAAATACATATTTTCCAATACCTGTTTTATAGCAACTGTAATGAACTACAATTCATATTTTCCAATAGCAAATACTATACCACATTAAACCAAGAAACTAAATATATTTAATTAAACCATATCAATAATTACATCCCAAATGTCTAAAATTTTATACACAAAATAATACATTTTAAACAACTATGTACAATGTCTTACACAAAAGAATACATTCTAACTGTATAGAATGTCCTGCACAAAAGAATACGTTCTATGCGTATCGCCTACTCCAAATCATCAGATGATAAGCGTTGAGACTGGATATCCACTGCAGAATCACCATCACCATCCTACGAATTAAGAAACACACAATGGATTAGTGTACTAAACAACGAGTATTACTACCAAGTGCCACATTAGCAATTAAAACACACCCAAAATGACTAATTTCAGTTAAGAATATCAATTGGGTATTAGTCTCAATAAATTTCTCAAAAAGTGATTAGTGAGCAATTTATGCAAAAGATTCAATAAGTGATTACTTACACATATTGTGTAAAGCCTTAGAGGTTACATGTCTACTTGATATTTCTATGTATTTTATGTGTTACAATGAACCCTAAACTGGTAGATATAAAGATTAGGGTATACATTAATGAAGGAGTTGAGGGGATACATTAACCATGAGTGCTAATAAGCATTCTACAGCAAAGTTCCTCTACTTGGAGAGGTAGGGTAGCAATGTAACGGCTATCACATGGTAACTGAAGCTGTAATCATGTCCTAAATACCCAACCAAAAATCAAAGAACAAACACGAGGCTAGTCTTTCACAAATCAGACATCCAGTCACTAATATAATATAAGCAAGTGCAAGTGATAATCCAATACAATTCCTGTATCCTTTTTTTTTTTTTTTCCTGAGAAGCCAGTTCATGCACATATTATGGGAGTACCCCATGAATGTTAGCATTGATTATAGGCAGCCTTCTTTCAAGCATTCACTCCTATTAGTTCTCAAGCCCAGTAAGCACTTGCTACACTTCTTGCCATATATTTAGAACTTCAGAATATTTTTATAATCTGAAAAATACAAGGAATCAAAACACCCTAGCATTCCAAAACACACACGCAAAGGGAGAGAGATGTCACTTACTGGGCACATTCATCAAGTTTTCCAAGGTTTTGATTGTCCAATATCGCTAGGGATGGCGTGGAGGTGTAGATCGGAGAATAGTTAGGCCGGCGGCGGGGAGGGCAGTGGTGGGCTGGGCTAGCTAAGCGGTGAGGAAATGAGTGGGAGAGTGAGGAAGAATGAGAGAGAAAGAGTTTGGGAATTTTGATTGTTTGAAATTAGTCAGAGAGAGAGACCCCAATTTTTGACAAAGTGTGCAAACCCATAATTTTTGGTGGGAACCCGTAGAGTTTTAGAGGGACTTCTCAATTCAGTATATTTTTATTGTAACAAAATTTTGACCTATTATAGCGGACATAAAGCCGCTGCAATAGAGAAAGAGCAGGCTAAGATTTATTATGACGGGAATATAACTTGTTGTGGCAAAACTCAAGCCCGCCGTAATAGCTCTTTACGGAATTTTTTAATAAAATAATATTTAATAGTTCAAATTAATAAAATATAATTTAATAATTAGAAAAATATAATTTAATCCTACAAATTAAAAAATATATAATTTAATACTTCAAATTGCCAAAATTAAATTTATTACTACAATTGTCAATAAAATATAAGTTACTAATGAATAACAATATAATTAATACTTCCAATTATGTAAATATATTTTAATACTACAAATTAATTGAGTATAATTTAATAATTAATTTGTCATTTTTGGGGCTTTGGGGGTATTTTTGCAATTTTTAGGTTTCGAGGGTATTTTGGTTTTTTTTTTTTAGTTTCAAAGGTATTTTGGTCATTTTCTAGAAATTTAGATTTTATGTTGTTTATTTAAATTTTAGATGTGTTTTGGTGGGCATTAGTGGGTTTATCCATTAAGACCCATATAATTAAAAAACCAAAAATATATTATAGGCGACCTATCCCAACGCTTTAGGTGCCTATGGCAGCGCTTTTGGAAGTGCTGGAATAGGGTCAACCTATTCCAATGCTTCCAAAAGCGCTGGGATAGGGTCACCATTTTACCTTCTGGGAAGGACCTGTCCTAGCGCTTTTAAAAGCGCTGGAATAGGGTAACCTATTCTAGTGCTTTCAAAAGCACTGGGACAAACCCCTCCATTCCCTTATAGAGGGAGGCCTATCCCAGCGCTTTTGGAAGTGTTGGAATAGGGTCAACCTATCTTAGCGCTTTTAAAAGCGCTGGGGTAGGTCCTTCCCAGAAGGTAAATCAGTGACCCTATCCCAGTGCTTTTGGGCTTCCTGTACCACCGTTTTTGAAAACCGCCGCTATAGGCCTCCTATTGCAGCGCTCTGTAAAGTGCCGGTTTTGAGATGTTGTAATAGGGTTTCCTATACCAGCGCTTTCAAAAAGCACTGGTACAGGCTTATCTATTACGGCGGTTTTTAAAAACGCCGGGAAAAAAACGCTAGGACAGAACGATTTTTTTGTACTGAAACCCCAAAGTTAGGACCAAAAAATTAAAAAACTTTAATTTTAAGAAAATGGTTTCCATGGTTTCTTAAGAAAAAGAGGGGTTTGAGGTAAAAATTCATAGTTTTTATTCATCTTTTTAAGTTGAAAACTTTAATTTAAAAGGAGTTTTAAAAGAAAAAAAAAAGTTTAAGATTAAAACCACTTTATTTTGGGGAAAAGGAATTCCCTTCTTTTCTTTTTTTTTTTTTTAAAGAAATTACCCACAACTTAGATTAAAACCATTTAAGAAAGAAGGGTTTTTAAGAAATGAGTTTTCATGGTTTTAATTAAAAAACCATGGATTTAATGAAAAACATGGTTTTTATTAATTTCTTGTGTAAAAAGGAAGAACCAGACTTGACCTCTTCATGAACAAGGGTTTTGAAAGTGGTATTGATAGAGGGTTTTTTTTTTTTTTGAAAAGGTACCCTATTGGAAGGATTTTTGCTAAAAAGAAATTCAAAAGAAATTTGCATTCTATTCATTGGAAAGACCAATTTTAGGAAAAAGTGGTGGTCATTGGAACTTTTTTTAATTTTTTTTTTATTATAGAAAAATACACTTTTAGAGGTTTTATTTATTTATTTATAATTTTTAAACCTAGGTTTCTCATTATATGGTAATTTATATGGAGTTTAGGTATGGGGATGGAAAGGTATTTGGCACCTAACCCCACTCGACTAGTAGGTCAACCTCCACTCATTATGTTCCAAATCCTAATCCTATCAAAGGGTCTTCTAATAGGTTATTCTAAACTCACATACACGCTAACATGTATCTAAGATCCAAACAATGCATATTGTCCCTAGTGCATAAGAAACCTACCATTCATCTAAAATGGCATTCACATTCAATAATCCAAGGGGAGCATGTATATCACAAGGTAGTAGCATCAATAAAGTATTAACATCAATCATCCAAGTATTCAAGCATGACATCATGGCATCAATTAAGGAAATTCATTATGTTCATCAAACAACTCATTCTAACCAATCAAATGCATGTTCATATTTATATGCATGACTTACCTTACTGACCTCACTGCACCAAAACACCTATGCATCATTGCATGTTCAAAGTATTCACAAACATAAACCCTAATCATGTCATCTAAGCTAAAACAAGTAAAAACATGTTATTTCTATTGAGCTAAGACTTTATCATGCAAGACCTAAACTAAACGGAATTTAAAACATGCATTTAAACAAAATAAAAAGCAAGAACAAGAAAATTCGGGTTTTCGAGCTAAACCTACATACGCATGCAGAAGCCTACGTACGTAGGGGCATGGAGGTGCATATGCATGAACAAACTTGCGTACGCATCCCTACCTAGAAATGCTGCATGCACACATCAATCAAAACCTAGTCTAAACAACCTAACATGCTTTCTAAACAAACAACCAACAAACCAAAACTACAGAGAAGAATATTATAGCAAAAAAAACAGATAAAAAAACAACAAGAGAAAGAAATAAAGACAAATGCAAGTACCTCACACAAAAAGCTTTCAGAGCTTGATTTTGATAGTTCCCTCGGTCAATCTACAAAACAAAATACCCAGAGGGTTAGTAAGGGCCGTGAGGCCTTTTATAGTGTTCAAAGAGGAGGGACGAAGCATTGCCAAGCGATGTGGGATTGTTTTTGCCACAATTTTACGTAAAAAAATTTCCTTCCAGAAACTCTGAAACCCTAGGTGTATAAACAGGTTCGTGTCCTTCAACTAAAGAGTTTAATAGCTAGGTCCTAGATCAGCCCTAGAACTTCAAGCTTTATTGTCACTAGGGAATGGAGGCTCGAATTGTAAGGGGTACAAAACGAGGTGTCTATAGTTGCCATTTTAAAAAAAAAAAAAAAATTTGTGAGCTCCGCTAATGGAATCAAAAGAAGAAGAGATAAAATTTTTTTTTTGATGTACGGCTTGGGCCTAACCCAAGCACACGGCAAACAATATGTATACATGGGGCAAGGTGCAACTCCAAAGAGTTGCGTGGGATTCGTATGTTTGAAGTCCAATGGGTGGTACTCAGGAAACAAGCAACAACTAGCTCATTATCCAAGAGCCTAGTTTGCCAATTGTCAAGCAAAAGGCGAGTGACTCATTATCCTAGAGTCACTAAAAAAGAAAAACAAACATGGCCAACGGCCTTAAACATCAACCAAACAAAACAAGGTGATCTTAGAGCTATCCTAGAGCTAGAAAAGGAATGTATGTACGGTGTCCATTTGTGGCTCTTGCCTCAAACTTCTCCGGGTGGCTTTCGCCTCTATCTCAATCTCTTCTGTTCTAGGTGCCTTGTACTTCTATCTCTATCCCTTTTGTTTAGGTGTTCCAAAATTCTAGGTGTACATGTTCAAGTCCAAGAAGGATATGTACTCAAAATCTAATGTCTTCTATTTTGATATCTAAAAGTCTTTGATGACTTTTGCCTGCATGTTCAATTCCAAAAAAGGATATGTGCACAAAATCCGATGTCTTCTTGTGGTGATGGTAGTCTTTATTTATCTAGGTGAAAAACTCACTCGAGGGATTTTCTAAATGTTCTAAGGATTTCTTGTAATTTTCAATATTCAAAAGGGTCCTTGTGTAAACCACTGTTTACTGTGGATTTCCTTGTAATTTCTTTCTTGAGGACTTTTAAGCAAATTCTGATCTTTCTGACTCATTAAGGAGTAATCTTGTGACTTTCTAGGGAACATGGTGTGCTAATTGACATCCGTTGACCCATTGGGGAGTAACCATGTCATTTTTGGACTTTCTAAGGATCTCTTTGTAATTTCCACCATTTCTTGACCCTCTAAGGGGTATTTCTATAATTTATGATGCTTGGAGGGGCAATTTTGGAATTCCCAATTTTCTTTGACCCACTGGAATGGTTTTGAATTATTCTCAGCCTTTTTCTTCCTTTGGAGTCTATTGGGGATTGTTTGTGATTTTTAAACTTCTTGGGGGCTTTTCTGTAGATTTTGATTTTTTTTTTGAATTAAACTACATGTAGTTTAGCGGAGGGGCTTAAACTACATATAGTTTAGCCAACAGTGCCCTTCCTTCCTTTTCATTTTTCCAATAGTTACTAACCATTTCTTCTTTTCTTCTTTTTTATCTTCTTCTTCCTATCTCTTCATCTTCTTCTCTTCCTCTACAAAACATACAGCTTCCCTCTTATTCCCCACTTCTACATTCTGCCTCTCAAATCCAAAAATCTCTACTATCTCCTTTTCTTTCTCAATAACTCAAGAACATCAAATGGCTCCAAAACTCTTTCATGTCCTTTCTGAAGATAACATCCTGGATAGGTGCCAAATAGTTTAGGGAGTCTCCCCCACTCCCCTTACGGGCCTCGACAAGATCTCTCTCGAGTTTCACGAGCCAGGTCAATAAGTTTTCTCAACTTTCTATTTTTCAAAGTTTTCCTTCAATCTTGCATTTTAATATATTTTTAGCCAAAACAATGCTTGAGTTTCGTTGTGGGGAGGATTTAGATGAAAGCCTTGGGCTGGAAAAGGGGTAGAAACATGTTTAGGAGTATTTTTGACCTAAAAGGGCTGAAGAACAGCAATGAACATTTTCTGGGTTCATGCCCGTGTACGTGGGCTCTGGGCTACGTACACGCCTTTAGGTTGTTGCGTATGCATGCCTATGCCTTTTTACACATGCATGTTCTTAAAGCCTGTGTACAAAGTGTTGATACCTCGTAGTTATTGCCCACCTCAGATAGCAGCATGTGCTGTCCACGTGCTCGTGGATAGGGGCTTCGAAGAGAGAGAAAATGGTAGTTCTCCTTTCCACCTCCCCTTTTTGAGAATGGTGCATGCTTTTTGGGTGTGACCCTAAGACTACTGAGTCATTTTTATATTAAGGTTATGAAGTTGCCACCAATCATTAGGTTTTTTCATAAGGTGTGATTGGTCACCTGACTCTATATTGATTTTATTACCAATCCTAGGTTAAGAAAAATTCAGTTTTTCCTAATCTAAATGGATGATAAAAATTCTTGATTCTTGGATTCGGAAATCTGGTTATGTGTGGGAAAGGTGTTAGGCACCCCACAATGCCTGCCATGAGACAGTCATTTATTTTGATAAACTTTTATTTTTGGTCATTAGCAAATAAAAGTGAGCTACTAGCAATAGCTTTCAGGACTTTAAAAAGAAATGGGCTGAGAGGTTTGCATTTGGAAAAGGGTGTGAACTTTATTGAAGCTTTGCTAGCACATTTGAATTACTACCAAATTTCCACAGAAAAAATTTGGTAGCATTTCACCTTATTTTTGCAGCTGAAATTTGGCAGTATCTCAAGTCAGGTGCGTCGTAGCACACAAAACACTATTCTCACCAAGATTTTGTGTTGAGAATATGGCAAGAAGATGCCACATTTTCACGGTGAAAATCTGACAGAGTTTCGTGTTTGGTGCTCTATTGCACACTGGCGAGGTTTCATGCTTATGTATACGGCATGCATTAAGATGCTTATCCCTTGGGAGGATTCCTTTAGGTGGTGAGTTTTTGTCTCTGCTGGATGGTGATATTCTATATCCCATTGAGTGGTGAGCCAATCTACTTCTGTATTCTTAGTTAAATTCCTCTGGTTAAATTCCTTTGGTGGTGAGCTTATCTACCATTTTTAATTCTTGAGTGTTTTTCTTATTCCATATAACTGGAAAATATAAAAATATATACATCCACCCTGCCCTCATTTATCATATTGAATATGTGTGGGTTGCCCTATATGATTTCGGTATCTAATTTTGAAAACACTCTATATTCCTTAGGTGGATTCCTTTTGGTGACAAGTTTTAGTTTTTGTATCTCTTTGGTTGGTGATCATTTGTACCCCCATTGAGTGGTGAGCCAATTCAGTTCTGTATATTTAGCTAAATTCTTTTGGGTGGTGATATCTATAGATCCCTTAGGGTTTGCTTTGGTGGTGAGCTTATTTATCTTTTTAATTCTCGAGTGTTTTTCATATTTCATATAACCCTGTAAAATATAAAAATATATACATCCACCTTTCTCTCATCTATCATATCGGATAAGTTTGGGTTGTCCCATACGATTCCACTATCCATAGGCATAGGAGAAGGTGTGTAGCAGTTTAGGAAAAGGAAGCATTTAGTTATAAGGGAAGAGTAGGCATAATTTTTTAGAAAATGGAGGAGTCAAAAGTAGTAAACATATGAAAACCGTTGGATGGAGGAATAAGGAAAACAAAGAGTTTTTGATGATTAACATTCATCTATCTTATCCATTAGTCTTATTTATTAGTTATTACTAATTGAAAGCTATTGAGTTTAGTAAATGACTAATGTGGCATCTAAGAAGAGTGTAGTAAATTAATATTGATGTATTTTATTTCAACAAAAAAAGTAGTAATTAATGATTATGAAGATTGCAGTGAGAGTTCAATTATACTTTCGAGGATAGTGCTGCTTGGTAGAACCTCATACTCTTCCACATGAGGTCTCTACTTATATATATATATATATATATATTGGTTATTCTTTAAAATTTTAAGAAAAATGAGCACGTTATTCTATTGTATCCATCAAAATAAGATAAATTGCAAGAGCTTATTCATTTACAAGACAAACTAACTTTAATCCCCAGAATCCCTACTCAATAAAATTCATATTATACAATGAGAGAGTTACTTTTCAAATATGGCTAAGGATATGGCCAGGCAAAACAGATTGCCCTGTTAAAAATATATTACAGGCAACACATACCATTGACAAGCTTTTTCCTTTTTTTTTTGGATAAAGGAGAAATTTTATTATCAAAACAAACAAAATTTACAATGAAATCCAAACACTAAAACAAAATTAACCCTTGTGTGGGAGACCAGAAAACTTGGTGCCCTTAGAAAAGGGGTTAGGCATCGACACCTTCCCTTTTTAGGATTATGTTTGGAGTCGCCATTTATTTTTTTTATAAAAAAAAAAAAAGAAAAAGAAAAAATACAATACAAATTCACATGTCCAAAATACCTCAAATTTCATTAATTGATAATACAAATACAATTTGGTAGAATATCTTTACAAGGCTTTGGTCCTAAATACAATCTATGTAAAAAATACCAAATTTTGGTCCTAGATACAATCTACCAAAACAAAATAAAGCACTAGTTCTACCAACCTAAAATTCTAAGATCCGAGGGCTAAGTTACAGCATGGAAAGGTGTTAGGCACCCACCTTGTCCAGATAGAGTCTGATCTTCTAGACTCTAATTGACAATTTATATACCCATTTAAGTGATGCATGACATTACAATGATGTATTGAAATTCCCAAATTTAAGATTAATTCATTCTTTAAGGATTGAAAATCTGCAATTTTTATTTAAAAAGAAACACAAAAATTGATGATATTTTACATTGAAGAAAACATTTTTATATTATAAAAAAGAGGTTCAAATCTGTATTTAATGAAAATATAGATAAGTTTTTTTATGCTAAAAAATTCCAGATTTGCTTTATATGCAGAAAAAATTTCAGAACTGTATTTAATGAAAATACAGATCAGTTTTTATTCAGAAAAAATTTCAGATCTATATTTAAATGAAAATACAGATGAGTTTTATTTGGAAAAATTTTAGATAAGTATTTAATGAAAATAAAGACCAGTTTTTATTTAGAAAAATTTTCAGATCTGCATTTAATGAAAATACAGTTCAGTTTTATTTAGGAAAAAAAAAATAGATATGTTTTTAATGGAAATACAAATTAGTTTTTATTCAGAAAATTTTCTGATCTGTATTAAATGAAAATACAGATCAGTTTTTATTCAGAAAAATTTTCAGATTTGTATTTAATGAAAATACAAATCAGTTTTTATTTAGAAAAAATTTCAGATCTATATTTAATGAAAATACAGATCAATTTTTATTCAAAAAAAATTTCAGATTTGCATTTAATGAAAATACAAATCAGTTTTATTAAAAAAAAAATCCCATATATAAGATTTTATATTGTTCTTTTTTTAAAAAAAAAAAAAATTAGTAATTAATTGTAGATCTTGAGATTTAAAGGAGAACTAAATCTTAAACATGTTAATCAACTATTAAACAATAAATTAAACATGCAAACAAGACAAAAAAAAAAAAAAAAATTTTGAACAAGATTGTATTAATAATGAATAAAATCAAACAAACATTCCTGAAAATCATGCAATGGACAAAACACATATTAAGAAAGAAAAGAATAAACAAAGAGTAAGAGTAAAGATACACTTGGATGAATATACCCTTTAATGAAAGAAATACTTTAGAAATCAAAGAAATTTAATCTCTTTGAGATCTAAAATATATTCACTTATGGAAAAGAAATTCTTAAAGCCAAGTCTTCTAGAATATCTTTAATGTAAGGGGAGCAAAGAAGTTAGAAAATGGGGGCCTTGAATGTTGGGAGGTCTTCCCTATTTATAGAGGTGTTAGTTGCTTAAAAAATAAGCTAGGTTCGATTAAAAGTTAACTCCAATTAGCTTAAAAAAATAAGCAAAAAATGTGAAGGGAAATTCGATTCTATACAACTTTGCTAGAAATAGCCTAGTCCGAATTTTGAGTTTTACCATGCCAAAAGTGCCCTAGAACGTGAATCTGAAATCTGCTACTTGATTAGCAGTTTTTTGAAATGTTTTTTGACTCTAAAATTGTATTTGGATGAATTTAAGAGTTATTTTCATGATAAACCTCATCCCAAAGTGATAATTAGGATTTTTAAAATAATTATTTTGAATATAATTATCTCAAAAGCCTAATTATCTACAACTTTTAAATATTATCAGCTTAATTTTTTTAATCCCATACAACAAATCTCACTTTGAGAAAAATGCTGCACTAATCACTAAATTCATTTAATTAATTTTAATCATTAAGCAATCAAAATTAATTTCAATTAATCACACGTGATCATTTCACTCTCATGCAATGCATGCAGATTGTGAATATTCAATCTTATGACATATTTCAATCCGACAGTCTGATTCGAGAATCAGACATACTGTCGTAACTATTAGAATCTCAAGATCATTTTTATAATATGCAAGGAATGATTTAATGCATGCAATGCAACTAAGATTTTTGGGTATTTGAAATGGTCATTTTGGTAATTTTCCATAATTAAAATATGGGTACAAAATCGAGTGTGTACACCCTGAAACACAAATCATTTACAAATACTAACCTACAAACTTTTGCAAATACCACCAACCTTCTTTATAAGCTAAAATCATTACAATTCCAAATTAAAACAACTATTCCAAACCACACAAGTAAATCACATCAGAACCAATGTTCAAAGCTCACAGCAAACCCACAACTGAATATAACAATTGCGATCTTCAATTCAAAACTTTGACATCAATCTTTGCTATTAGTTAGCAGCCATTTCTTCGATACTGTAATTGTAAAAATAAATTCAAAAAGAAAGTAGGTGAATAAATAGTTATTTGGAAAAACACACACACACACACACACAAGAATAAAATCTTGATGAAAAAGAAAAAAATTGCTCTTCATTTTCATCATTCTTTTGAAACACAATTCTATGGACTGTGTAAGCACACATGGTGATGGTTGTGGAGTGAAAGAAGGAAACTAATCTAGAGTTTTGAGAGAGAAAGACCTCTCTGAAGGGACAAAGGTCACTAAAACTAAATACAAACTGATGAGTTTGAGTTTTTGGATTTCAAATTTATTTCAAGTTTTTGAATCTTTCCTGTTTATAAATTTACTTGTGTTTTTCCTATTAATTATTTTTAATTAGAGTTAAATTTGTGTGGTTAAATCTAACATGGCTTTTCACAATACTTTCACAAGAAAATAAATCAAAGATGGTAAGTTATTATTACTTATTATTTCTAATTTGAATTCACAACTTAAATTATTTTTTTACCTACCCATGACAAACCAATAACAATCTGCCACTTAAAATTTGTTGTGAAAATATTGTGGACAAAACATTTCTTGTTTTCTTTCATTTTGTCATTTAGGATGCTGAGTCAAAGTTGTTTTAAACACGTGGCCTTTTATTATTGGTTAGGACTAGGACGACTATCCTCCATTGGTCCTAGTAATTCCTAGGAAAGATCCAAAGGACAGAGCCACTGTTGGACTTGGCAGGCAATGCCCCCTCCCAAGTTTTTATTTTATTTTATTTTATTATAAATATTATTATATACATGGGTATTAATTTTAGCAATTTTATTTTATAAAATTACACTTTGCTCTCTTAACAATATCATTGGTTCTTTTAAGAGTATTGCTTTAGTCACAAACTTTTCTATAACATTTTTATAAACTGTTAATGTAGACATTTTTTATTGGTTCGCATTGGGCCTACCGTTTACATTATATTTTTACTTACCAATAACTACTCATGACATACCAATTTGTAAAAAAGTTTGCAACTTTAGTATTTTCCTCATTTTACAGAAAACTTATAGATCTAAAATTTAAAATAAAATATACAAGACTAAAAAAATTAGCCCAACAACAAAATTACTAATAGTAAAATCAAAAACAAATTAAGTCTAATAAACCAATTTTACCCAAAACAAACAACTCGACCATTTAAAAATTTTTAAGCAAAATAATTTTCATTCTTACCCAGCAAAGCCAGTCCCCCAATTCTAAGTTTTAGCTCTATCCCTTAAAGAACCCACTTTAGAACACAAAAGACTATCCAACTTCTTCGCATCTCATCAAACCCATATAGAACATTTCACCCAAATACAGTAACTCCAAAACTAAATTCCCAAAAAAAAAAAAAAAATTACAGAACCTCTAACACCCAAATAGTCATAACGGACCAAATGGTAAAATCTGGGGAAAAAAAGAGTCCAAACAGAGAGGCAAAGAATTACCTTCACCAGTCACTATATAGTGGTCACTGTGTGATCGAGTCCGGCACCCTTATACACGGTCTCCCTTATAGGCCAATTAGGTTGTTCAAGTATCACAGAGTCCTCCGGTAGCTTGTTTAGTTGTGTTGCCTTCCATTCCTTTTCCTGAGGTGATTTATGTGTCTCTGCTTTTCTTTGAGGCGGGTTGTGTAGACGATTGTACATCATCAGCGTGAGGATGCTGGTTACTATTGTTAGAGCCAAGATAAACCCCAGCAGAAGCTGCACGGGTTGTAGTTGTGGTTGTGGTTGACTTGGTGGTGGCCATGTGTTGTCTGGTGGTGACAGAGGTTTGGGTGGTGGTGGTGGTGGTGATGCACTGAAAGGCGGCAAATCAGGCAATGGTGGAAAAGGTGGGAGTCGAGGAAACTCAAATGCTGGCGGTGGCGGTGGTGGAGTAAGGGGGGAAAATGGGGGGAATGGTGGTAGAGGTGGAGGCAGAGTGAGGGGGGGGGGGTAGGGGGCAGGGTGGTGGTGGTTGTGCGATGGTGGTGATGGTGGTAAACAACATGAACAGGGCAAACGTGGTGAAATATTTGGATTTTGGGGGTCGAGGTGATTCAGCTGAAGGTCGTCTGCTCTGAATTAGCCATAAAGACATGCTTGTTATAGTTGCTTGGATAACCGTTGTTTGGTAGGGTGGCCTCAGCTAATGTAAGAGAATGCTTTTCCTTTCCAAAACAGGCCCTTCACACTGGCGTTACTCTTTCCTTGTGGGCTTCTCAGTCTTATTCTATGGGGAACAGCTTATTATTATTTTTGTTTTTTTGCTGAATATGGAGAACAACTTATTTATGTGTCAACTTGGAGGTTTGGACATATTCTTTTCCAGTAAAGGGACGGGAAGGGCCGTTCCAAGAATTTGGAGTCCAGGAGTGAAATCCTAGAAGCTACATTAAGTGAAAACTTTTTGTTAAAAATACTATAAATAAAAGTAAAAATTAGTTAAAATAGTATAGTAAAACTCATGAATAGTATTAAAAAGTGCAATAAAATCTGTGAATAGTAGCAAAAAATAAGTTGAATAATAGAAAAAATAAGTTAAATAGTAAAATAATTTAACTTTTTAAGCTAATGTCAACCGCAACTTTAAAGTCTATTTGGGAATAACTTATTTAGTTGGAACTGAAATTTTTTTACTAAGTAGATTGTGAGTTTTTAGACCCCTTAAAACACAAATGGATTAACCTAGTTAATTAGCCAAGTGATTAACTTAGTCAAATTATGCAAATCTAAGTTATCACAATCAAACAATCATATCATGTATAAGCAGCGGAAAAATAGATAACACAATGATATGATGACTCAGGAAAACCAAACCGGTAAAAAACCTGGGGAAGATTTAACCTAGCTATCCTCAAGATAAACTTGAATTCACTATAAAAGAATCGAAGTTTGTACAACAGAACTTAGACCACTTTACGTGAATGAAGGAAAAGCAAAAGCTTTTCGTGAATGCAAGATTTACATTGAACGTATTTGTTAGTCTACGATGTTACATTCTTTAGTTTGATGCTTATATTGATAAGGATTCTTTGGTTTGACGCTTTTGGTGGAAACCAAAGAAAGACATACGTAATTTTTTTTATACTCATACAGCCAGGTCTGAGCATTGTGGACCGATGAATGAAGGAAAATTGGGGTTTAAAGTTTAAACATTTTGGTAACTTTGTTTTGTTAGTGAAGCTTACATGGAGGGTTTTGTGTTTGTCCCAGAAAAATAGATTATGTATTAAAGTCCTCACTGCTATGTATAAGGTGGGCAATAATTGGCTCAAAGCAGGGGTAGCTAAGTTTGGAAAGGGTCAGCCTATTTTGTTTGGAAAAGAGTGTTGACAAAGTTTAGTTACAAAATTAGTTGTAACTTAAATCTACAACTTTACTTAATATCTTTTTATTAGAGGTAAATTTTGACAAACCTACCATTAGATTATATTTTCTTCTTATAGTTTAAAATTATGCATAAAATATAAGCTTATAGATTATATAGTAAATAATATCCGATTGACACAAAATTTGATATGTGTATTAATAGCATAAAGAATATGCAATTCAACAATTAATTTTTCAAAATACATAGTAATGTTTATTTTATTGAATAAGATTGTATCCTTAAGTTACAATCAATTTTGTAGCTAAACTTTGTCTAAAGAATGTTTGTAAAATTGTGACAAAGATAGACAAAAGGTTGTAATCAAATAAAAATATTTGCTTATTTCCAAAAAGGATAAAATTGTTTGATTTTAAATTTTAGGAGAAAAATTGTAACATACTCCCAAACATAAAAGAAAGTGCTTTTGTCCCTTAATAATGATAGAATTTTGAACCAAATAACCTAATGGTGTGTTTGGATAACATGATTTGGGCATTTGGATTTGGATTTGAGTGATTAAAATCCAAATAACTTATTTGGGAAGTTTAAAAATGGTTAAAGATTTGGATTTGACAAATCCCTAATGATTTTAAACCTATAAAATGTTTGGATTTGAAATAACTCCTAAAATCAATGGATTTGAAATCCCTTAATTTTAAATCTATTAATTTAAAATCCAAATCTAAGTTCCCACACAACACAATAAGAGAATTGATTTAGAAAATAATTTAGAAAAAAGTGATATTAAAAACTTTTATAAAAATAATTTATTAATAATTTTTCTAAAAAGACACATTAACAGTGCTCATAATAAGATATAATAGTATTATAATATAATATTATTATAATATATTATAATATACATAGGTAAAGTTAATTGATGCAATATTAGTTTAGAAACTATTCTTAGAAATTTTTATTGGAAAAAAATGTAACTAATATTTTGATAATTTTTTTAATATTTCTATGAAAATAGTATTAAAATTTCCTTGAATCACCTATGGGTACAAGAATTTAAATAAAGTAATTGTGTCATGTGTCATATCCATGGCTAAGAGGGCCATTGTGCTGAGGAGGTCACCCCCTCGGACAGTAAAGCCACATCAGTGGCATGTTACCAGAGGAGTCATACTGTAAAGAAAGAGTTTCGGAGAAAGGGTAAGCCTGACATGATTGAAGGGATGGTGGTTGCCACCACATTTAATGCATCCCACAAACCTCCTGCCTACATTTATGTGGAGAAGACCGTTGAACAATACTGCCTTAATTGCACAACTCATAAGGGTTTGGGAAGGTATCTGATGGGACAAGTACTCAAGTAGTGGCCTGGACGATCAATAAATGGAGAGTCAAGATCATCTAAATGGAGTTATATAATGTAAGAGACCCTATAGAGAGAAGGGATCTGAAATCTATAGAGAAAACACTGTAGTAACAAGAACTGAAATTGTATCCAGTTTAAAAGAAATATACAGAAGGACCACTCTCCTCGGATTTTACCCAGGAAGGTTTTCTTTGCACAGAGTTTGTCTTCCTTTACTTTCTTACTATCTTTGATTCACTGTGCATGTTGTTTGATCTATTAAACTTAGCTTTTAAGCCCACTCTCTACAAATTCATTGTATTGCCTCTTAAGGCCTTAATCCATTCATCTTTTAAGTTTAGGAACCAAAACCCGCCCTTATATCATCTATTAACAAATATCTTAAGAATATGCGTTAACAAGAGCCATAAACGAATACATAAAATATAGGAACTACAAGAGCCATAAACAAATACATAAACAATTAACAGTAGTTAATTGAGCCATGCGTTTTATCACCTGTGCTGCACTACAAAAAATGATTGCTATCTAGGAATTCTCGTTCAGCAAGCACTACTGTTATCTTCAACTCAGCCAAATAAAAAATACTGGCTGTGCCTTCCGGATAGCCGTGCATGAGGAAGTGGATGGTGGGACATTGTAGGCAGTCTATAATTTGGGGACTATGGAAAGAGGCTTTTAATAAGACATTAGTGGATGGTGGGACATTGTACGCAGTCTATAATTATTCTATTTAGTTTTTAGTTGCTTTTTGGAAAAAGTTAACTAATATACCAGATTTTAAAAAATTTTAAATTTTTTTTTATGTAAAAATACAAATAATTTTTTTTTTAATGATTTTTTAAAATTAATAGAAGTTTTAAAAAAAATTCGTTTAGAATATATTTTTATAAAGTTTTTATGAAAAAAATAAAAGTAATAGTTTTTTAATAACTATTTATATTTCTCATGAAAATGGTATTAAGGCTTTTCTAAAATATTAATCATTCATGCATTAACATGATTTATAATTTATTAATAAGAATTTAGTTGATGCATGTATACTATTAAGGCTCAAATTAATTATTCATTTTAGAAAAAAATTTATGAAAAATTGAAAAAATATCAAAAAAGTTAATCATTTTTTTTGTTTTTCCATAAATTTTTTTTCTTAAAATGGTTTAGTAACATATACTTTAAGTAAAATATGAAACTTTATTAACAATTGGAAAATGTTATAGTGCCTGTTAAGAATGATTTATTGTGATATCCATCTAGTAAAAAACCGTGAGAGTGCTTTTTTTTCTTAGCACTTAGGCCTAAGTAGAGACAAGGATCCCGAGCCAAATATTTGTTGTTTGGTGGACTGGGCTTGGTTTACCGCAGCTAAATGGGGCTGATTACGAACTAAGTTGTGCGCAAGTCACATAAATCTCCTCAAGGCAAAAATGCGGTTCCTCCTAAGCAATAAAATACCATTATAAGTGTTTTAGTATCATAAAATGACCATTTACGCTTACGAAATAAGTAAATTAAATGTTCATAATATTAACAATGAGAAAGAGATTGAAATAGAATATTTAAGACTTATCTTTTATTGTATAAACATTTAAAAAGAGTTCCTTCACTTTGTACTTCGGGCGTACTGTCGTGGGATCCCAGGCATACTGTCGTGGAATCTTAGGGCGTACTAGGCCTGTAAGAACCCAAAATGCTGATTCTCTGAACTATATGATCTTTTTCCATGTTTATTATGCAATAGAATTTTGTCCTTTCCCTTTACCTCTATAGGTGCTACATAAAACACACTATACAATATACATATCTTCAAATAATTGTTAGCTTCTTAGATTAGGATATACATTTTAATACATATGCATATATGTAAATGAATTTTATGAGAATGATTCAACCACAGGGATCCTGGCCCCAATTCTCACAGACTTAGTGCTTTTGTACAAGATTTGTGGGATTTGGAACTCAAGTCCAAGTGGCTTTGCTTGGGCATTGCCTTCCAAAATAGTTAGGTGAGAAGGATTTTTGTGGAGAGAGTGATATCTGATGTGTGCATGTTTTGACGTATGTTTCTTTGGAGGCTAAGTGTGTCCAAGGCCCAAGTTGAAGTAAGGACCCCGGTAAAAGGACTCAGCTTTTGGCTGAGTAAAAGGAAAACTAGCAAGCATGAATATATGTATTGAGCAGCAAGAAAGAGTAAAGGAAGACAATGTAATAAAGAAATATGTGAAATAATTGTTAGAGATCCTCAAATCAATGTGAGATATTTCATTATTTTTCTTAATTGTGGATTACAGTGTGCTCACTAAGACATGATACAAGGTTCAAATAAGCTCAAAAATTATTGACTTTGATGGCTATCCAAGCCTCTAAGGCTTGCAAAGTTTGAATCCTTTCGAATCCGAGTATGTGTTATAGTGGCTGTTTCTGGGATACCGGGAGATGTTTCTCTGTTTTCCTTGAATTTGACAGAGTTTTCTCAATGATTCTGTTATGATCTCTTTACTGCTTAATTGCCCCTTAATGTTGGCCACTTCCCCCTTTTTATAGTGTCATTCTAGGGTTTGGATACCACTGATTCTCCCCCCTTGGTTCCCTGGGTACCAAGGCCCCTGTCATGTCAGCCATTCTGATGGCTGGTTCTTTTCCTGTTTCTCATAATTTTCCTTTTTTAACGTTGTTTCTCTAAAGCCACTTGCTGACTTTCCATTCGGGGCGTCCTTGGATAGCTGACCTTTAATCTCTCTTCTTTCAAGGCTACTTACCTTTTCAGACTCACCTTTTGGCTGTCCTTCTTGCTATCATTTTTCCCAAGTGAGTGGAATCCATTCCTGCTGGGTTGAAAGTTTTCCTAGCCACTTCCCTTTATAGTTCTTCATTCTGGGCTCTCCAAGGTACCAGCCTTTTGTTCATGAATTGTCATTCTCCAAACTTTCTGGTTCTTTGCTGCACCACTGGGTGCTTGAGAATGACATATCTATTCTTCATTTCTTGTATTTCATGGTACCCATTTTAAGCTATCTCAATCCCACTTTAGCTGTGCTACACGTCTCGAGGATCCCGAGCCTCTAGTAGCCTCTGGACATCCCAGCCCAGTTCTTTCACTGGATTTTGATGACCTTTTTGCTGGAAATCTGAACATACATAAGGCCTTGATGTTGATTCTTCTTGCTGCATAAATTGGGCCTTCTTTTGTTAAAGCCCATGGTCTTTCCTTACTTTTCATTAAATGAGATTTCTTGTGAAATTTTGGCCCTCAACAAAAACTTACACAAATTTATGAAGTGATTAAAAATAGTACTAAAACGATAAATGAAACTCAAAAAATTGACTCTATATTCCCTAAAATTGCTTAATTGGCACCTTACCGTTAACATATCCTAAACAATTAACTTAAAAGTACTGCTTTTGTTTTTTCCATTTTCTTTGTTCAATGTCTTTCCTCAATAATTGAATAGATCAAATTACAGTTTTTATTACCCAATGTGACGTGTGGTAATGTGACGTATGATTAGGAGAAGAGAGAGACGCAACTATTGTAGGTCAATATATAATTGGTAACCTTTTTTAATAATGTTTTCATGCAAAAAAAATAAAAAATCTTATTACAATACCATTGGCGCCATCATTTGTCTTGTTCGGCAATCAATTGCCTCTCATCTAGCAAATTTTATATTCGGCTTCGCAATGAAAGCACCCTTCTTCCAATCAACTTCAAGCATCTTTATATTTGGGATAATACATTGTATCAAACAATTTATATCAATGGTTCTCGATTCTCAAAAAAAAAAAAAAATCACTTGTACTCAAGTGCTATATATCAAACTTATATCCTCCTAAGGACCTTGTAGTTAAGTTGACACCTCCTCATATACAAAGTGCTTGGGAGTTTAAGGAGAAAATGATTCAAACTGNATTTAAAAAAAAAAAAAAAAAAAAAAAAAAAAAAAAAAAAAAAAACCTTATATCCTCATATCAATTGAAAAGTGTGGATCACCACATTTTTTTTTTCAAAAAAAAAAAAGTGTTGATAACCACTTGAGAAGTTCATATTCATCTTCATATTTCCGTGTCTTACAAATTATTTCTTTTATTATATAATACGTGATCAACGTAAAACTCTGTCCAATTTATAAAAGGTAGTTGTTTTCATTGTGTCTTTCAAACCCAAAGGTTATTTGTGTGACATATAACAGTGTAAGTTTTCTCTAAGAATTAGTAATTGTACTATCTAATTTATCTATTATCACATTGATTCTATCTAAAATTATAGAATTTATTTAATGGATAAAAAATCCTATGCTTTCATGCTAAATATTATAAAGGGTAATATTGCTAAACATAGTCAATTTTATTATATTTATATGTGGCATATGTCTATTAGCATGATATACATCTCCGCATACCCTTAGCGTGATAGTCTCTCTACAAATGTAAATTTTTGTAAGGTATAGGGTAAGAGTCGGGGTTCAAATCTCCACGAGAGAGCTTCATACACATATATATTTAAATTAGGCTAGAATGAGATTTCTATATCAGATTTTAAAAATAGAAAGTTATATACAATTTAATAAAAGAATATATATACATGTGTCTAATGTCCGTGCTTCATATTGATTGTCTGATGATGAGAGAGGAGAAGAGAGACAAATCACACCACCATCAATTCATCACTGCACTCACCAAAAGCACCACCACACTACCACCAGACAAGATCACACCATCGTTGATCCACTACCTCACCCACCATATGGAGAGAGAGAGAGAGAGAGAGAGAGAGTCTGGAATTGAATAAAGAATATTTATTTTTAATGTAGTGATGGTCAGTGCCTCACTACAAGTAGCGAGGCTATTGTGCATCATTAAAACTTTTGTTAACTTAGAGAGACTAATGCACACTTACTTTGGTCGGGTTTAGACAAAAATTTGCTAAAATGTTAAATTGGAGAGGCTAATATAAATGATCTTAAAATACAACTCTAACAATCTTTCAAAAATGCAAAATGTTTTTTGTTCGTGAATAGTCACTCTCTTAGTTTGTAGAGTTACTGTTCATTAACAAAAGAAATTTTCAAGACAAAAAAATTGTTGAAGTCAAAAAAAATATTTTTTTTATTTCCTTTACTCTTTCCGTAATGGAGAAAGATTATAAAAAAGAATCAAAGAAGATTAAAGTAAGAATAAAGAAATAATAGTTAAATAGGATTGAGAGAATAGAGAGTTGGTTAGAAGGTTTTTTCAAAAAGTAAGCAAACAGAATGAAAAAATAACTTTTGCTTTGGAAATTGGATGAATATATGATACTCTAATATATGCCACCGACACAAAATTTCGGAAGTGTGCGGTGACAATTATCTTAAATAGTACTAATTTTGTCCACATTCTTTGTTCAATGTCTTTCCTCAATAATTGAATAGATCAAAGCACTGTTTATATTACCCAATGTGACGTGTGATTGGTAAAAGAGAGAGATGCAACTATTGTAGGTCAATATACAATTGGTAGCCACCAACGAAGGTTCCCCTGAGTGGAAGGGGCTCTGGTCGCTTAAGTAAGTGGTCTCTAGTTCGAGCCCTTATGGATGCAGCAAACTTTCTTGGAAGATGTCCCCACCTTTAGTGCCTGATAGTACCTCGGAGGATTAGTCCTAGGCGGAGCTTGGGGATACCTTGGGAAACCAAAAAATATAATTGGTAACCTTTTTTAATAATGTTTTCATGCAAAAAGGAAAAAGAAAAAAGAGAAAATCTTATTACAATAACATGGCCGCCATCATTTGTGTGACATATAACAGTGTAAGTTTTCTCTAAGAATTAGTAATTGTACTATCTAATTTATCTATTATCACATTGATTCTATCTAAAATTATAGAATTTATTTAATGGATAAAAGATCCAATGCTTTCATGCTAAATATTATATAGGGTAATATTGCTAAACATGGTCAATTTTATTATATTTATATGTGGCATATGTCTATTAACATGATATACATCTTCGCATACCCTTAGCGTGATAGTCTCTCTATAAGTGTAAATTTTTGTAAGGTATAGGGTAAGAGTTGGGGTTCAAATCTCCATGAGAGAACTTTATACACATATACATTTAAATTATGCTAGAATGAAATTTCTATCTCAGATTTATAAATAGAAAATTATATACAATTTAATAAAAGAATATATATACATGTGTCTAATGTCCATGCTTTATATTGATTGTCTGATGATGAAAGAGGAGAAGAGAGACAAATCACACCACCATCAATTCATTGCTGCACTAACCAAAAGCACCACCACACTACCACCAGACAAGATCACACCACCGTTGATCCACTACCTCACCCACCATATGGAGAGAGAGAGAGAGAGAGAGAGAGAGAGAGAGAGAGAGAGAGAGAGAGAGAGAGAGAGAGAGAGAGAGAGAGAGAGAGAGAGAGAGAGAGAGAGGNCTTTTTCTGTTTTGGCTTTTGAGAGTTTCCCTTCTTAACCCTAGGGTTTTTAGTCTTATTCTTAGCAAGTTTAGGGGGTGCCCCTAAGATAGACTTACCCTTATCTATGTTCTCACTAGCTAATTCATTTTTAACTTCATTGTTCTCAGTTTCAACATTATTAGTAAGAGGAACAAAAACAGAAGCACTAGTAGAAGCAATACTAGGAGAAGAGAAATTATACCCTAACTCGGTTCGATCGAACACAGATTTCTAAAGACTGAGCATCTCATCGAGATTAGTGCTTGAAGTCCTTACCAGGTGAGCTCTGACTTGGAACAGTTTTGCCTTAAGCTTCTTGCTCTTCTTAGTCAAGAAGTTATTCTCAAACCTTAGTGCTCCAATAGTCTGATTTGCTTTATCAAACTTTGTAGAGAGAGAGAGAGAGAGAGAGAGAGAGAGAGAGAGAGAGAGAGAGAGAGAGAGAGAGAGTCTGGAATTGAATAAAGAATATTTATTTTCAATGTAGCGATGGTCAATGCCTCACTACAAGTAGCGAGGATATTGTGCATCGTTAAAACTTTTGTTAACTTAGAGAGAGTAATGCACACTTATTTTGGTTGGGTTTAGACAAAATTTTGCTAAAATAATAAATTGGAGAGGTTAATATAAATGCTCTTAAAATACAGCTCTAACCATCTTTCAAAAATGAAAAATGTTTTTTGTTCGTGAATAGTCACTCTCTTAGTTTGTAGAGATATTGTTCATTAACAAAAGAAATTTTCAAGACAAAAAAATTGTTGAAGTCAAAAAAAATATTTACTTTTATTTCCTCTACTCTTTCGAGAATGGAGAAAGATTATAAAAAGAAGTCAAAGAAGATTAAAGTTAGAATAAAGAAATAATAGTTAAATAGGATTGAGAAAATGAAGAGTCGGTTAGAAGGTTTTTTGAAAATGTAAGCAAACAAAATGAAAAAATAACTTTTGCTTTGGAAATTGGGTGAATATATGATAATCTAATATATGCCACCGACGCAAAAGTGTGCGGTGACAATTATCTTAAATAGTATTTCCTCCGTCCCAATTTTTTTGTCCTGTTTGAAAAGTTAAATTTTTTAAGGGAATATCATTTATTGTTTTGTTTACATTTTAAAAATGTATAAGTTTCCAAAACTACCCTTAGAAAAATTTATTAAAAAATTGAATTAGTAAATTAATAGGGGTATAATAAGAATATTAATAAATTAATAATTTTTATTTTTAAAAACAGGACAATATTTTGAGACATTTTAAAATAAAATAAAGGATAAAAAAAATGAGATGGAAGAAGTACTAGTTTTGTCCACATTCTTTGTTCAATGTCTTTCCTCAATAATTGAATAGATCAAATCACTGTTTTTATTACCCAATGTGACGTGTGGTAATGTGACGTGTGATTGGTAGAAGAGAGAGACGCAACTATTGTAGGTCAATATATAATTGGTAACCTTTTTTAATAATGTTTTCATGCAAAAAGAAAAAAGATAAAAGAAAAAATCTTATTACAGTAACATGGGCGCCATCATTTGTCTTGTTCGGCAATCAATTGCCTCCACCTAGCCAATGTTTTATTCGGCTTAGCAATGAAAGCACCCTTCTTCCAATCAACTTCAAGCATCTTTCACATTCTTGGATTATTAGATGAATGATTAGGGTCTATACTTTGATAATGACATGAACATGTATTGATGCATAAGTGCTGTGATATAGTGAGGTAAGTCATGTATATGAATATGAACATGCATGATTGCATGATTGGATATGAGGATGCCATGCTTGAGTGATTAGATGTGTTTGTCATGATGAATATGCATGTGATAATTCTTGATTATTGCCTTGTTGATGCTACTGCCTTGTGACATGCTTACTGCCCTTGGAATATACTTTTGAATGCCATGATAAATAAATGTATAGGGTTTGGGGATGATATGCCATGTTAAATTCTCTAGATGGATATTAGAGCGTGTGTGTGTGAGAGAGAGTTTATAATAATATGTTAGGAGACCCTTTTATAAGACTAGGATTTGGAATACAATGAGTGGAGGTTGACCCACATGTCGGGTAGGGTTGGGTGCCTACCACCTTCCCATCCCCATATCTAAACTCCAGACAAGTGCTCTAGTAAAGATTAGTCCTTCCACAAAAGCGTTATATAGATGGTTTCTATATCTAATCTAGGTGATGACTACATTTACACCCTCCGCTTAGTCCATCTTAGGCCGAGGTGTACCTTCCTATAAGGAAACCACTACCGCCCAACACAGTGGGGGTGCTTACACCCACACTATATCAGATTTTTTTTCAAAAGTGTTAGCTTACGAATTAAAGAAGGTCTTACCAAGGGTCATCATAGAACACCATTTGGCTTTTGCAAAAGACTGTCTTATTTTTTTATAACATTCTTGCTATTTTTAAGACTTTGCATTGCATGAGGACTCATAATTCAAGCAAATCTGGTTGTATGACACATAAGCTAAATATGAGTAAGGCCTATGATAGAGGTGAGGTTTTCTTAAGAATCTTATGAGGAGAATAGATTTCAATGACCACTAGATTAATCTCATTGTGTTTTGTTTGAAAACAATTACTTATTCAATCCTTGTTAATGGAGAGCCCAAAGGTTTAATTCATCCATCAAGGGGAATAATACAAGGAGATCCATTGTGCCCTTTTTTTTCTCTCTTGTGTACTGAAAGTTTGCATGGGATCATTAAACAAGTAGCTAGAAGGGGTGAGACTAAAGTTGTTTGTTTGTTTAGACCCTTTAAAATAAATTGTTTAACCCTGGTGAATTAGCCAAGTAGTTACTTAGGTTAATTATCAGATCTAGGTTAAATAGCAAAATATCAAATCATACAGTGCGGAAAAATAAAGAAGACAATGATATGATTACCTATGAAAACCAATGAAACAATCCAGTTTAAAGGTAAAAAACTTGGGGAGGATTTAACCTAATTATTCTCAAGGTAAACAAATTCACTATGATAGAATGGTAGTTCATAATAGATTTTCTCCCTAAAATCTAAAGCCACCTCTTGTAAAACTTACTCACACGACCACATGCAGTTCCAAATCCACGAACTCTTCTGTCTTGAATATGCAACACACAAACACCCACGTTTGTGACTTTGAGATCCCACTCAAACGTTTAGATCATCAATAGTAGTTGATCTTGTTATGGCAGCAACTTCTACAACATTGGGTCTTGAGTTTCTTCAAGGAATAACACGGTAGAAGAATTAAGAGAGATTTTGGTACAAAAACCCTAGATCTACAATAGGAGACACGAGATGCATTCTTCTCTCTCTCTCTCTCTCTCTCTCTCTCTCTCTCTCTCTCTCTCTCTCTCTCTCTCTCTCTCTCTCTCTCAAAATTTCTCTAAAACGTGCCTTAAGGTTTCCTTTATATACTAGAAGTGTTTCACCTGAAACCTAATTCTAAAGCAGAGTTTAGGCTAAAATAGAATTTTGTAGAAATTTCATGTCTGCAATTTTCGATTAGTTGAACTTGTTTTTGATCGGTCGAACTCTTCAAAAATTGAAATTTCAAAAATTGAAAATTTCAATCAGTCGAACTCACGATTTGCCAATTGTTCTAAGCTTTTAGAACCTAACAAAAATTTTCTCTCTATGCAAAAGGGGACCAAGACTAACACATCTGTTCTTCACAGATGATAGCCTTTTCTCCTAGATATGTTGTCTACTTAGAAGGGTGCCCCTGGTTAGAAAGTGAATTGAAATAATACTATCATCTTCTTTAGCAAGTCTACTCCAAAGGCTACGAGACAAATTATCAAAGGTATTTTAGGGGTCCAGGAGACTAAACAATTTGAAAAATATTTAGGTCTTTCATCTCTGATGGGTAAGGGGAAGAAAGCAAGATTCAATTACATTAAGGAGAGAGTTTGGAGGAAGCTACAAGGCTGGGAGAGCAAGTTGTTATCTCAAGTAGGGCAGGAGGTCTTGCTTAAAGCTTTCATTCAAGCTATTCCAACACATGCCATCGGTTACTTCAAACTTCCTTTCCTAATTAAAAAGTTTTGGTGGGGACAATATGATGATAGGAGAAAAAGTCATTGGCTTAAATGGGATGAGATGAAAAAATCTAAAATGGTGAGTGGTATGGGTTTTAGAGATTTAGCCATTTTTAATGATTCTTTGTTGGCTAAACAAGCTTGGAGGCTTTTGCATAATAGGGACTCTTTGTTTAATAGAGTCTTGAATGCAAGATTTTTCCCAAATGGCTCAATAATGAAGGCTAAAGATTCAAAGAGGGGCTCTTAGTATTGGAAAAGTATATTAAAAGGTAGGGATGTCATTGCACAGGGTGCTTGTTGGTGGATTGGTGATGGTAAGTCAGTGAAAATCTGTAAACATCTTTGGTTGCTAGTTAAGCATCCTACTATGATGCCTTCCCTTGTTGTGGAATCTTTGTAGGAGGCTACAGTTGACTTATTAATTGATCCTTCTATGAAACAATAGAACATAGGTATGATTGATGACATCTTTATTCCATAGGAGGTCGAAGCTATCAATACCCTTAGCCTACCATACAACAACGAATACTCTCTTTAGGCATCTAGCATAGGATGGGAATTACTCTTGTAAGTCTGGCTATCGTTTTCTTAGGATGGAGACAGAGCTTGACCATAGAGTGTATCCTTATACACATGATACTAGACTTTGGAAGAACATATGGGCTTTACATTCTCCAAACAAGGTGAAGAATCTTATTTGGAGAGCTTGCCGAAATTCTATACCAAGCATAGGTAACCTAGTTCACAAGATTGTGATTGATAGTCCATCTTGTGACCGATGTAACTCGGCCCTAAAAGATCCACTTCATGCTCTCTGGTCCTATCCTATGTTAGATGATGTGTGGAACACCTCTAACTCCTGGGATTTTTGCATCTCCACTTGCTTTTCAAACTTCAACGAACTGGTCTCTTGGATTATGCAAAAGTAAAAGAACTTAGAATGGTTTACTATGACAGCATGGTCAATTTGGACTCAAATTAAGAAACCAGGTTAGACTACACCAACCTAGTTGTAGCATTGATTAGATTGCTCGGGTTTCAAAGGAAAGGTATGATGAATTCATAACAATCCAGCCTCCCCCACTCCTTTTGCCACCTAAGCCTCATGTCCATTAATGACCTCCCCTAGCTTACTTATATAAAATAAACTTTGATGATGTTGTGTTCCAAGTTGAAAATAAATCGGGCATTGGTGTGATCATTAGGGATAATCAAGGTATGGTCCTATCATCTCTATCTTAACAGGTTCCTCAAGCATTTCAAGCTATGGCAACTGCTCAGGCTCTTGAGTTTGCCTAATCCATTTTGGATGGCGATTTGAAAGTGATAATAAAGGGTTTAGCTGAGAAGGGTAGGTCTTTGGCTCCTTATGATCTTTTGGTTCAAGATGCAAGGATTTTTTCTAGGTTTTTTACTCAATTGCTTTACCCTCATGATAAAAGAGAAGATAATAAGATTGCTCATAGTTTGACTAGGTACGTTATAACTAGTTCAGAATGTGTTGTGTAGATGGAAGATGTTCCTTCACCACTTTCTTCTTTAATTCAGGTTGATATAGTCGGTTTTTCTAAGTAAAATTTTAGTTTTTGTTAGGTTTTAAAGATTTAGAAATTTATGTATTTAGAACTCTAATGTGTAATGTTGGTAAACCATGATCAAAACAGGTTGTTTAGTCTTGTTTAGGCTTGCTCAAAGTTGTGTCTTTTATGAAAAGTTGGAATCGAGTTGGTGCAGAATTCATTATGCATTTCGGCCTGGCTCGATTGATCGAAGCTTAGGCTTGATCAATCAAAAATCGGGCAGAATACGTTTTTACTGCATAATTCCAACTCGGCCTTAACTCCTAAAACGTTTAGGGTTTTATGTTTTTTCCCTAGGTATATAAGGCAAACCCTAGCCACGTTTTAGAGGTTGCTCATATTGCTGTTTGTGTGAATCTCTTGTGAGATCTGAGAGGAGCTTTCTTTCACACAAATTTAGGATTATCAAGGAGGAGATTTCTTCAAGAACTTGATGACCATTCAATTGCTGCACAAAAGAGCTTAAAGATATGCAAACCGGAGTGCTTGTACTTGCTGGAGAATCCAAGAAAGAAGGAGTCCGTGGCCTCGGAGCTTGCACGTGGTCGTGTCAGTAAGTTTCTACTGGTGGATAGCAATAGAATGTTAGTGGTCTAAATTCTATTGTAAAACTTCAATTCTTTCTACAGTGGATTCAAGTTTACCTTGAGGATAGTTAGGTTAAATTCTCCTTAGGTTTTTTATTGGTTTGGTTTTCCTAGGTCATCATATCATTGTGTTCTTTACTTTTTCACTATTATGCATGATATGATTGTGTTAACCTAGATCTGAATTTGGACTAAGTAATCACTTGGCTAATTTACTAGGTTAATCTGGTTGTGTTTTAAGGGGTCTAAATATGCACAAGTGATATCAAAGCAGGTAGCTCTCTGTTTGTAGATCTTTTGATCTTTAAGCTGATCCTTGACCCCTGTTGTCATGGATTCTTGGAAAGTCTTTTTGCTTATATGTCAACTTGCCTACTTGTTGCTTGTGTCTATTATTTCTTTTGCAAAATCTTTCCTTGAGTATCTTGGATTAATCACATGTGATAATAATTATTTATGTTATACTGCTTTAACCGCCTTAAAGGCATGTGATTCTTATCTTTGGTATTTGGATAGTGGTTGTTCCAAGCATATGATAGGAAACAAAGGTTTATTCAAGACACTCTTTGAAGGAAAGATTGGGACAGACACTTTTGGAGATGGAAGCAAATATGTGATCAGAGGCATTGGAACTGAGGACATTCCAAGGTTGCCAGTTTTTGAAGATGTTTGGTATGTTAATAGATTGAAGGCCAACTACTCAGCATTAGTCAGATTTGTGACAATGGTTTGAATGTTCTCTTCACTAAGTATGAATGTGCAATACTTGATGGAGGAGGTGACTGTATGTGTGTTGGTGTAAGGACAGCTGACAACTATTATGGTATAACACAAAGTATAAACAACAAGTGTTTTAGTGCAAAAATCGATCAAGTTGATTTATGGCATGAACGGTTGGGGCAGGCAAGTCATAAGCACTTAGAGAAGATTTTCAAGTGCGATGCAGTTATTAGTTTACCTAAGTTTGAGAAGATAGATAAGTGCATCTGTGGACCATGTCAGATAAGTAAACAAGTGAAATCCAAGCATTCGTCTATAGCTAGTGTTCAAACTTCAAGACCTCTAGAGCTATTGCACATTGATCTTATGGGTCCTACCAGAGTTCAAAGTTTAGGTGGAAAGAAGTATATTCTAGTTATTGTGGATGACTTTACTAGATATACTTGGGTTGTGCTTTTGAAAGATAAAATTGAGGCTCCTGAGAAGATGATACATCTATACAAGAAATTGCAGGTTAAGAAAGATACTGTGATAGCCAGAATCAGAAGTGATCATGGAAGAGAATTTGAGAATACCAAGCTGGCTATTTTCTACAATGATCAAGGCATACATCAAGAGTTTTCTTCACCCAAGACACCTCAACAGAATGGGATAGTGGAAAGAAAGAATAGGGTTGTTCAGGAGATGGCACGTGTCATGCTACACAACAAAAAGTTGCCCAAATCCTTCTAGAGAGAAGCAGTTAACACTGCTTGTCATACACTCAACCGGGTGTATTTCAGACCAGATTCTAAGTAAACTTCCTATGAACTTTGGAGAGGGAAGAAGCCTGTTGTCAAATATTTTAGGGTATTTGGCAGAGACTGTTATATTTTCTGTGTGACAGAGAGAACCTAGAAAAGTTTGATGCAAAGAGTGAAAGGATACTTTCTAGGATACTTCTCCACTAGTAGAGCTTATAGAGTGTACAATTTAAGAACCAAAATAGTCATGGAATCTTCAAATGTTGTGATCAATGATGAAGTATGTTCAAAAGCACATTCAGAAAACACTATTCCAGATCAAGATAAGCCTTTGGAAGTTGATGATTCACTTCTTGCTGACTATGTGGGGAAACATAGTGAGGAAGAGCTATTGTTGTTGAATGATACAGTTTCAGTACCATCAAGTTCAAAACCATCCACTCCGGTTCATGAAACTTAACAAGCACAAAGTGAGCTTAGTTCTCATTAAGAACAGAAAGATACCTCCACATCTCTGGTAAAAGGTCCATCCTTTAGAGTTAAATTGAATCATCCTACCACAAATATATTGGGTAGTCTGAATGATAACATGAGATTGAGATCAGAAGCCTTTAATGTGATTACTCACTCATGCTATCTATCCCAATTTGAACCGAAGAAGGTGGATGAAGCACTTCAAGATGCTGACTGGATAAATTCCATACATGAAGAACTTCATCAATTTGTTTGGAATGATGTGTGGGAATTAGTTCCTAGACTAAAGGGAGTAAATGTGATTGGCACTAAATAGATCTTTAAGAACAAGTCAGATGAACATGACACTGTTATCAGGAATAAATCAAAACTTGTTGCTTAAGGGTACACACAAGCGGAAGGAATTGATTTTGATGAGACCATTGCACCAGTAGCAATACTGGAATCCATCAGGATACTTTTGGCCATAGCAAGTCATCTAAACTTCAAGTTGTATCAAATGGATGTCAAGAGTGCTAACTTGAATGGAATGCTGCAAGAAGAAGTATATGTTGAACAACCAAAGGGTTTTGTTGATCCTCACAGATCGGATGACGTTTACAAGTTAAAGAGAGCCCCCTATGGTTTGAAACAAGCTCCTAGGGTTTGGTATGATAGATTGATTGCATATCTCACTGAGCATGGATTCAAAAGAGGATCTGCAAATACTACTCTCTTCATAAAAAAGGACAAGAATGGTTTTGTTGTAACTCAAATTTATGTTGATGATATTGTTTTTGGTGCTACTAATGATTCTCTTGCTTATTCTTTTGCAGATGAAATGAAGGCGATATTTGAAATGAGCATGGTTGGTGAACTAACTTATTTCTTGGGATTGCAGGTAAAGTAAATGGATTCAGGAATCTACATCAATCAAGCAAAATACGCAAGAAATCTAGTCAAAAGATTTGGACTGGATAAGGTTGCCCATGCTAGAACACCAATGGTTGCAAATACAAAATTAACAATTGATCCATTAGGTGAGTTTGTTGATGTTACATTGTATAGAAGCATGATTGGATGTCTTTTATATTTGACTGCTAGTCAACCTGACATCTCCTTTAGTGTTGGTGTCTATTCTAGATTTCAATCTAATTCTAAGGTTTCACATTTAAATGCTGTTAAAAGAATCATAAAATATGTAGGTGGAACTTGTGATTATGGATTATTTTATAGCAAAGAGTCTAATCTGTCTCTTGCTCGATTTTCTGATTCTAATTAGGCTGGTAATATTGATGACAGAGAAAGCACCACTGGTGGGTGTTTTTATGTTGGAGCCAATCTTGTGGCTTGGATGAGTAAAAAGCAAAATTTTGTTTCTTTGTCTACTGCTGAGGCAGAATATATTGCTGCTGGGAGTTGTTGTTCTCAGCTTCTTTGGATGAAAAAGCTTTTGAGTGATTATGGGATACCACAAGACACCATGGTTGTTTATTGTCATAATTCTAGTACTATAGATATCTCTAAGAACCTTGTTCAGCATTCTAAGACCAAACACATCTGGTGCTGTACCCCCTCCTCCCTCTTCTACAGGTGATGCACAGGCTGAGGCGTCTAGTGCTACTGCTGCTAATGTTCCTCCTCCAACTACTTCGGATGATTCCGACATTCGAAGTACGTTGGATCATATCTTGACCGTTCAGGCGGCTCAAGGGCAAGTTTTGGTGGACTTGCACGATGAGGTTCATGTTTTGCGTGCAGAGTTGGCGCATTTTAGACGATCTCCTACGCCACCTCCTTTTGGTGATGGATTCTGATTGCCTTTTGGCATTCCGTCACAAAAAAGGGGAGTAGCTTTTGGAGTAGCTTGTAGAGTTTTTGTTGATAGAGGGAGTTTTGTTCTTGTTTGGAGTCTATGGTGATTAGATTGTATCTAGGAGCTGCACTGTGTATTTACATTTTTTTTTTTTGCTCTTGGTTTATTTTTGTTGGGCTATTCATGTTAGGGGGAGATACATTTATTTTGATTCTTGTTTCACTGCTTATTGACTTATATTTCTGAGTTATTCATTGATATATGCCTTTATTTTCTGTTTTGGTGAAATCAAGAATTTATTTTGTTTACTTGTATTTTTCACACATGCGTTTATGGGTTTGTTGAGTATTTTAGGAAATACAGGTTGATTTAGTCGTGCTGCTATCTACACTTGTAACTGATGGATAGTAATTAGGATTGAGTTTGTTATAATGAGCATTTTTTTTTGGAAAGGGCTTTTTATTTGTAAACTTTGAGCTTTTAGTATGTATTTTGTCACAGATTGCCAAAGGGGAGTTTGTTAGGTTCTAAAGATTTAGGAATTTATGTATTTAGAACTCTAATGTGTAATGTTGGCAAACGATGATCAAAACAGGTTGTTTAGTCTTATTTAGGCTTGCTCAAAGTTGTGTCTTTTATGAAAAGTTTGAATCGAGCTGATGCAAAATTCACTATGCATTTCGACCTGGCTCGATTGATCGAAACTTAGGCTCAATCAATCGAAAATCGAGCAGAATATGTTTTTACTGCATAATTCCAACTTAGCCCTAACTCCTAAAACGTTTAGGGTTTTATGTTTTTGCCCTAGGTATATATAGACATGGCAAAACGGGTCAGAATTTTCTAACCCGACCCGACCCGAACTCGATTTTTTTGACCCGAAGCAAAAACGGGTTGACCTGTGACCCGACCCGTGTTTTTTGCGGGTCAACTCGACCCGACCCGCGACCTGACCCGAACCCGAACCATTTTTTAAAAACTTTTTTTTTTTTTTGGGTAAAAAAATAGTAAAACTAAGAATATATTGGTTTAATTGTTTATTGTGAACTTTAAGGAAACAATTGATACATTTATATAACTATATGCAAATTAATTGAAAGATAAATTGTTGAACATTCTGTAATGAGTAAATATTTTTAGATATCAAATAGCAAAATACATGCCAAGATAATCTGGTTACAGTAGAGTTAAAAACATAGATTTAAAATTGTAGATATGTGAGAAATATTCACAAGTGTGAAAATAGTGAAGCTAAAGTATCAAATTAGCATAAATTATGAATACTTAGACCTATTTTTTAATAATTTATGTCCAAAATAAACGGCTTTTCAAAATAAATTATGATATTTCCTAGAGTGTGTGTTGCTTAACAATAATATGATATTCATAAAAGAGA